>NW_023411313.1:0-15264 GCF_903995425.1 Onychomys torridus
AAATTTTTAAAATGTAATTCAATTTTACATATCAGCCACTGATTACCCTGTACTGAATCTACCAGTTTGAGCTGAATCCCCAGGGGAGTCTTGGCCCTGGAGGAAATGGGAATGGAGGGGAGGGACTGGGGAGAAAGTGGGGCTGGGGCGGGAGGGGGAGGACAGGGGATCCCATGGCTGATACATAAAATTAAAACACAAATATAATAAAAAATAAAACAAAAACCAAAAATATAAGTGTTACTAACATTGTTTCCAATATCTTTTCTAGAAATCAGTTTCATGATATAGAAGAATATCTTCATATATATAATATTTACTTTGGATAATTTTATTTTTAAAGAAGTGTAAGAGCGCTGAGAACTGGTGGCACATGCCTTTAATCCCAGCATTTGGGGGGTATAGGCGGAGGATCTCTGTGAGTTTGAGGCCATCCTAGTCTACAGAGTGATATCCAGGAAAGGCACCAAGCTGCACAGAGAAACACTGTCACAAAAAACAAAAAAAACAAAACTAAACAAAAAAGTGTGAGAGAAACATCTGGTCACACAAATCTCCAAGATTATCCTGTGCTCCCTTCTCAATAAATGCACATGGAATATGCCATGTATATTTGGTTCACTGTCTCTATCTTAATACTGCAGGCTTTATTTAAATTTACCAGTTCCTTTCACATTCTGTCTCCTACAGGCAGTGGGCTTACTGCGCCAATGTTCTATTGCATTAGATGAGAGTCCTACACCTAGTACATCTTCATGTTTTGTGGCCATATTCTAATTCATGGCCTCCTAAATGATCTCTGCCTGAAAGCCTATTACCTCTGCACACTGCAGATGCCCCTAGATCTTAGGTTGATTGGCTCATTTCCCGCCTGAGAACCGTTGTAAGAAGTTTTGCTCTTTGGCACAGCAGATGTCTGTATAATATGAAATAACCCATGTAGCTTGCTAATGATTTTCCCTGATGATATTATCTTTAACTGAAATCAGTATAGACACTAAAATCTCATTTTGGTTTGCACTTTCAGTGTATAATTTTCTTCTAAATTTTTATTATTCATTTGTATTACTTTGATGAAATTTCTTCCTGAAAAACACATACTTAAACTTTTATATTTTTCATCCAATTAATTTGATAAGTACAAACTGTTGTTCAAAGGATCATCCAGAAAATTAAACTGAGGTAACATTGTAAAAAATTAAAGCATCCAGCTGCTTATTTCCATTTTCTTTCTCCTTTTTCCTCTTTTATCCACCAACAATTGTTATAGTTTAGGTTGCTACAATGCATGTCCTTTAATCAACTATTTAATGATTCCTTATTTATCAATTTCACTGTGTCTTGATATTTACAGTTATATTAAGCTATCTGATTATCTTAAGTACTCTCACATCTAAGATATTGCCATACATTACAGATGTATCAGTACTTCCTCATGTTTTTATCTATTTACTTTAGATAGTATAAAATATAAGATATATGCCAGGCAGTGGTGACGCAACAACTTTAACCCAGCACTCAGGAGGCAGAGCCAGTGGATCTCTGTTAGTTCGAGGCCAGCCTGGTCTACAGAGCGAGATCCAGGAAAGGTGAAAAGATACACAGAGAAACCCTTTCTCAAAAAAACATATATATATATGCCTTTCTCTTCTCTTAAAAACCACCAGCACAGACCCTGAAGTTCAGACAAAAGCGATCAGCCCTGGATTCCCAGGTCTCCCCACTCAGTGATCAGCAATGAACACAGAGCACACCATGGATTGGGGCTGAAGTGGGTTTCCTTGTTGCTCTTTTAAAACGGTAACTTATGGAGAAACAGAAATACTGAATGTTTTAGTGGACATGAGCAGGAATCATAGTGAACTTTATGGCAATTAACTGACAAGATTCTCTCTTTTGCGCAGGTGTCCAGTGTGAAGTGCAGCTGCTGGAGACTGGGGGTGGCCTCATACAGCCTCGAAGGTCCCTGAGACTCTCCTGTATAGCCTCTGGATTCACATTCAGTAACCACTGGATTGACATGGAGGCTGGAGGCAAGGGGCGGGAGTGGGTTGGAGAAATTAATAAAGATAGCAGTCAAATCAACTATGCACCATCCCTGAAGGGCCGATTCACCTATCTCCAGAGACAATGCCAAGAACACACTGTACCTGCAAATGAGCAGTGTGAGATCTGAGGACACTGCCACTTACTACTGTGCTAGACACACAGTGAGGGGACCTCAGTGTGAACCCAGACATCAACCTCACTGTGAGGCTGCTCTGGGCCACCAGGGGGCGCACAGCACACAGAAAACAGGTTCACTTCAGGAGATTATGCAGATAAGACTAGATTAAGCACTCTGCTCAGGTATCTGGGCTGCACTTTCTCTTACAGTTTCCCTGAAATTCTCTCTGCATGCATGTTAAGGGAATCCAGTATCCTCAAACATTATATGTTCACCTTGTATTATTTTTTAAAATTGAGGCAAATATCCCATGAACAAAATTCCAACTGTCAGATTTTAGAACATAAATTACCCCCACCTTGGTGACTGGAATTACATGATAAGGAAATCCATGGACATTCCTGAGTCTTTTCATATTCCAGGCAGAGCCTTGGCCAGATTTTTGATTAGAATAGAACATAGGTTTAAGGTAAATCCAAGAGTAAGATGGGGTGAACATTTATGACCCCTATATCATAAATCTAGCAGGTCTGGAACCACTCCTCTTCTTCCTGAGGACTGTGCACCTCAAGTTAAGATGAGACACAGCTTTTAGCTAATTCAGCTTATTACTCCATGGCTTTCATCTCTGTTCATCATGGAAATTTATAGAAACTGATCCTTTTAATCAAGCATCGTGAGAAGTGAGATCTTCTGGCAGAGCCATATCTGGTGGAAAGACAGAAGTCATAAGCCATCACAACTGCTTGACAAAGATCTGGCAAATCTGAGCCACATGATGCCCTCTGTGCCACCTGCCAGTTTTCATCACCACCTTTTGCCTACTTAGGAAACTTTTAATATTTGTACAGTTTGGGGATATTGGATTGATGGTTATGTGTATGAATCATGTTTGCCTTCTCCCAGAAGTACTACTTCTAAGCTTCCCCAGGACAGTCCTAAACATACTATGCCTCCTGCTTTTTGGGAGATACTCTTATCTATTTGAATGTCTTCCTCATGCATTAGACATTGTGACACATAAAGACACCTGTCCCTGTTTTTACTCAATAACATGATATTCAAAACAAAGTAAACTTTACAAATTTAACAAGATTCCATGGGGTAGAGGACCTGGCCACAGATCAGATTGCAAGTCTCTTCCTATATATACTCAGACAATTATGTGGCATATGAGAAACAAGTTAGAGTAGCTGAAGTTACCTCAGCCCTACACTGAGACTTATATTGATGAGCAAAGAAGTTAAACAATGGATAAAAAATGAAATGTCAGGGCCTCCCTTTCTTAGAAAAGTGAGCACATACAGAGTCACTGTGGTGTCATATGACCAAGGAGCAAGAGAATGCTAGGATAACATTATATTATGCCAGAATTTGAAAAACAATTGCAGCAGCTTTAGCCTGAGGATTGTCTCAGGCATTTGTTTGTTTTGTTTTGTTTTGTTTTTTTTTAGACAGAGTTTCTCTGTATAGGTTTGTGCCTTTCCTTGATCTTGCTTGGTAGACCAGGCTGACCTCGAACTCACAATGATCCACCTGCCTCTGCTTCCCAAGTGCTGGGATTAAAGGCGTGTGCCACCACTGCCCAGTGTGTCTTGGGGCACTCTTACCATTAAGAGTTAATAATACACTGACTGGGACATGACATTTTTCCTAGGTTGGTTAGATGGTTTTGTTTTGGTCTAGTGTCCTCCAGCTACAAAAGCTATCAGCCTTGAAAACAGGCTGTCATTTGCCTCTAGATTCTAAAAACTTTGGTTATTATGGCTAATGAGTAAAACTGATAACTCTTTATCAATGATGTCAAAACTTGAGGGAAAATTATTGGAAATGATAACTCTGTTTTGTCATAGTTTATTAATGATGACTGAAAGATAAGAAAAATAAAGTTAAACACATGTCCCAAACAAATTTATGTGATCGATATTTTGGAACATCATGAATGTATCCCTGCATACTAAATTCTGTCTGGATAAAGAAGTACTCTGGCTGTTAGTCAGACAGGCTGGAAGATTCTCAGGACCACCATGGTCTGGCTCACCTCCTTCCCTTGTCAACTCCTTACATCCTTGCTAAGACTGGTGCCACCAAGCTGGGTCCTGTCAGAGTAGAACAGCCAGGCTGAGATGTAATTCCTCTCTGTCCATCTCTTCTAAAAATGAAATTAAGTAGAGTCCTATGTCTGATTTCTCTTGTGGCAGTTCTTGCATCCACACATCTTCAGACCCTGCCCTCATCCAGAGCTGGAATAATACAATCTACCTGCCTAGAGAATCAAATCACACAATTTCCATTGTTATCTGAATCCCCATCATGGATCACACTGGAAACAAACTGGATGGAAACAGAAGTGCAACAATGAACAATGAACATTCTGTCTCATCATTATTTCTGGTTCAAAAATGTAGTATGTGCAGTTAAACATATTTGAAATACAAATCCTACCTTTATCATCTGTTCTGCAAAACTGGGACCTGAGCTCTTCCATATCACCTCCCCTTCCCACCTCAGCCTCTGTGAAACAGAACAATGCTCTCCATTGCAGGAAGTCCACCTTTTCATACTCCATGTGACTCTGGTCAGGGAGCATTTATCTTCCTGTGTCTGGGTTATCTCACTTGGTATAACATACTGAGGTCCAATCTGTTGCTCTCACATGTGCAGTATATGGGGAAATCAAATGCTGAGTTATACACACAAGTTCAGCCTATCAGTCAGTCCATTTCTTGTGAACAAATAGGTAGATGTACAAGGAGATGAGAACTTACATAGGTAATAACACAAGAATTTCACACTCCTAGATAGACACAAATCTAGACAAGGCCTCTCAAGTTTCCTAGATAAACACTAGAATTCAGTCCTGTCACATGATCTCATCACAAAAAGGGAGTTCTCCCATCCTTCATGATAGGACTACTTGCCTAGCCTTGGTGCAGGGAGAGGAGATTAGCCCTGCCTCAACTTGTTATGCCAGACATTGTTGACTCCAATGGTTAGCATGAACCTTTCTGTATGGAGAAGTGGATGATGGTAGAATGCAGGCTGGGGACGGAAAGGGAAGAGAGGATGGAGGGGAGACTGTGGTTGGTTTGTATAATAACTAAAAAAATTAAAAAATAAATTAATAAATAAAATGAAAGGGAGTTCCCCAAATCCTGAGCAGTGACACTTAGCACTGGAGCTGACTAAGGCAGTGCTAAGTGCATCAGTGTTGAAGTCCACGCAGTAAAACAGAAGAGCTGGAGAGCATGTAACAAAGCAATGTTACCACCATTTATAAAAGGGCATGAAGAATTGGGCTTAATTAACCATAAAATGCATCTTTCATTTGTGAGTATTAAACAAAATAGATGATACTAAGTGTGTGCCAAGAAAAAATAGCTTAGTATCAAATACAAAATTTTCCTACTATTATCTTTATTACCAGACTTCCCCAACACATTTAGAAAATAGAACATGCCATCTCTCAGGGCCAGCTACAAAACTTGTTATATAGCAGGAAGACATGCAAATAACGCCTCACTCTTCTCTTGAAAACCACCAGCACTGACCCTGAAGCTCAGAAAAAAGCAATCAGCCCTGGATTCCCAGGTCTCCCCACACAGTGATCAGGACTGAACACAGAGCACACCATGGATTTGGGGCTGACGTGGCTTTTCCTTGTTGCACTTTTAAAAGGTAATTTATGAAGAAACAGATACTGAGTGTGTTAATGGACATGAGCAGGGATCACAGTGAGTCTTTATGGCAGAATGCTAACGGGATTCTCTGTTTTTGTAGGTGTCCAGTGTGAAGTGAAGCTGGTGGAGTCTGGGGGTGGCCTGATACAGACTGGGGGATCCCTGAGACTCTCCTGTGCTGCTTCTGGATTCACATTCAGTGACTACTGGATGGAATGGTTCAGACAGGATCCAGGGAAGGGGCTGGAGTGGGTTGGGGAAATTAATCAAGTTGGTGGTACCACAAACTATGCACCATCCCTGAAGGACCGATTCACCATCTCCAGAGACAATGCCAAGAACACACTGTACCTGCAAATGAGCAGTGTGAGATCTGAGGACACCGCCACTTACTACTGTGCTAGACACAGTGAGGGGACCTCAGTGCACACCGAGACATAAACCTCACTGTGAGGCCGCTCAGGGCCACCAGGGGGCGCACAGCACACAGAAAAAAAAGGCTTCCCCCAGGAGTATATGACAATAACATTAGATTAAGCACTCCTCTCAGGTATCTGGACTGCACTTTTTCTTAGTTTCCCTTAAATTCTCTCTACGTACATGTTCTGAAGGGATCCAATGTCCTTAAAATATTACATGTTCTCCGTATTTAAAAAAAATTGAGACACAATATCCCATGACTATAATGCCAACTGACAGCTTTGAGAACATGAAGTGCCCCACTTTGGATACTGGAATTGCATAGTAAGGAAACCCATGGACATTCCTGAGTCTTTTCACTTTGCAGGCAAAATTTTGGTCAGAATTCTTGAGTATAATAGCACAGCGGTTTAGGGGAAAAGCCATGATGACTATCTGGTCAAGATCATTAGATCATAAACCCTAGTATGTATGAAATCTCCCCCATCTTCCTAAGGACTGTGAACTTCAGGTGCAAATGCAACCCAGCTATGATTTTAGCTAATTCAGTTTATAACACCATGACTTTCATCTCTGTTGATCATGGAAATTTGTAGAAACAGATCACTTTTAAAAATCATCATAAGAAGTGAGATATCTTTACCTAAAAATAAAAAATACAGAATTTTCCATTATCATCAGAATCCATCACAGACACCTCTCCCTTCACTTCATGGATCTATGAAGAGGGAGTATAATGATTGCCAGAACTGCAATTTGTGGACAACATCAAGGAAACCGTGTTTTTAGAACACAACATGTACATATGAATTCATAGACACTGTGGTTAGAATTCTGCTCTCACTCTAGCTGCATGACTGCACATGCATAATTCAGGAGTTTAGCAAAGGTTCTGTGAATTCTGTTATCATTGTGTACTGGTGATCATGTATGCATGGTCGTACAATCTGTGCATGTGTGGTGTGTGTGTGTGTGTGTGTGTGTGTGTGTGTTTCCATTTTTTACTGGCCCAGAGAGTTAAGTTTCGTCCTGATCACTATCCTCAGAAAACTAAGTTTTACTTCCTTAGATAAAAAGTTAATTGAGCCAGGTGGTTGTAGTTAGAGTTTTCCTGCCTGGCCCTGTTAGGACAAATCTCTCTTACCCGCCAGTCCCACAGTCTCTCAGACCCAACCAAGAAAGCATATAGAAACTTATATTGTTTATAAACTGTTATGGCCGTGGCAGGCTGCTTGTTATCTACTTCTTTTATCTTAAATTAACCCCATTTCTGTTTAATCTATATTTTGCCACATGGCTCATGGCTTACCAGTGTCTTTACATGTTGCTTCTCATGGCGGCGGCTTGGCGGTGTTTCCTCCCAGCCTTCCTCTTCCCCGCCTTTTCCTCTTCCTTGTCCCGCCTACATTATCCTTCCTGCCTGGCCACTGGCCAATCAGAACTTTATTTACACAGAGCGATATCCACAGCAGGTGGTGGTGGCTCAAGCCCTTAATCCCAGCACTTGAGAGGAAGACCTAGGCAGATCTCTGTTGAGTTTGAGGCCAGCCTGGGCTATAAAGTGAGTTCCAGGAAAGGTGCAATGCTACAAAGAGGAACACTGTCTCGAAAAACCAAAAAAAAAAAAGTTAATGAGTGATTAGATGCCAACTCCATGCCTCCCCTTTAGTTCCCATGCTTCCGAAAGTTCCTCTTATCAGCAGCAATGAACAAAACTGTAAACACTTAAGCCAGACAAAATCCACACATGGAGGAGGGGAAGTGGGCACAAGTCTCACTCTCAGCAAGGAAGCCATACACTATTGAGAGTCTGGGAGATAGTCAGTTTTCTATAGTGGAGAGACACCAGGTATGTCAGTCACACTCAGGCAGGGTATACAATCAGGAGTTTGACAACACATCATGGACTGCATTGGATGTTTTGGTTGTTTTTGTACCATTTCTGTTTTTACTGCTAAGTGACAGAAAGAACATGAAAGTGGAATGGTAGATACATAGTGAAAATCTGCAAAGTGTTAAGAGACAAATACTTTAAAAAATAAATTAAACTAAAGAAAAAGGAAAACCAACATGCTCATGTGCTGAGGACACATGTACTATCAATACAGTAATCATATGCATGTTTTTTGTTCAAGTATAATCATGAGAAGATACAGCACATGTCAACAGTGAATTTCCACACTATCACTTTTGTTAAACATTTTGTTTTTAAGAGTCATTAATGAGCAAATAATTATTTCATACATCAATTAGTTATCTTCTGTTTGATTTATGAACACAGTGTGGAAACAGAAGTGCAACCAATGAACATGCTGTCTCATCATTATTTCTGGTTCAAAAAAGTAGTATATACAATTAAACACATTTGAAATACAAATCCCACCTTTATCATCTGTATTGAAGAACTGGAAACTGTAGTGGTTAGCCATTCCACATCAAAGCATTTAAAGTCTTGTTTCATCTGAGTCTGTCTTATTGTCATTCTACTGTTTTAAACTGCAGCATTAATAGGGCTAAAGTAGCAACTTTGGCTGGTGGCTCTGCCCACCTCATCTTCCCAATATGGCAGTGGTACATTTACCACCAGCTCTGTGAGCCACCATTACCTCTTAGAAAGTGTGGTTCTATGCTTTTCTCAAATCAGTGTGTAGCCCAGAAACCACTTGTGTGCGTGTTTGTGTGTGTGTGTGTGTGTGTGTGTGTGTGTGTGTGTTTTAGCAAAGGCTAAATCCACCATGCAGCTTAATGTGCTGCTTGCAGACACCTCATTCCTGCCATACTGATAGTCAACACACACTCTAGGAAGCCACCAACTAGAGACAACTTGGAAGCTGTTTTAGCTTCATTTTAAATTGCTTTTTAAATATTTTCATGTATATTTTTTAATTATATTTTTGTTTTAATTTTACATATCAGTCCCGCTCTGCCCCTGCTTTTCCCCCAGCCCCTCCCCTCCATTTGAATCTTCTCCAGGGCCAAGAATCCCCTGGGGATTCAGCTCAACCTGGTAAATTCAGTACAGGCCTCTCAAGTTTCCTAGATGAACACTAGAATTCAGTGCTGTCACATGATCTTGTCACAGAAAGGAATTTCTGTTATCCCCCATGCTGGGATTACTTGCCCATCCTTGATGCAGTGAGAGCTTAGCCCTGCCTCAACTTGTTTTGTAAGTCATGGTTGACTCCCATGAGTAGCCAGCACTTTTCTGTATGGAGAAGTGGATGATGGTAGAAGGGAGGCTGGGGAGGGATAGGCAAGAGAGGAGGGAGGGGACACTCTGGTTGGTTTGTAAAATAAATGAAAAAAAAGGTAATTAATTAACAAAATGAAAAGGAGTTCCCAAAATCCTGAGCAGTAACACTTAGCACTGGAGCTGATTAAGGCAGTGCTAAGTGCATCAGTGTGAAGGGCACATAGTAAAACAGAAGAGTTCTAGAGCATTAACAACACAATGTTACCACCATTTATAACAGGACATGAAGAAATAGTTGAAATTAACCAGAAATGCATCTTTTGTTTGTGTGTATTAAATGAAATAGAGTGTGTGCCAAGAAAAATAACTTAGTATCATATACAAATTTTCCCTACCATTGTCATTATTACCAGACTCCCCCAACACATTTAGAAAATAGAACATGCCATCCATCAGCACCAGCTACAAAACTTGTTATATAGCAAGAAGACATGCAAATAAGGTCTCTCTCTTCTCTTGAAAACCAGCCCAGCACTGACAATGAAGCTCAGGCAAGAGCAATCAGCCCTGGATTCCCAGGTCTCCCCACTCAGTGATCAGCACTGAACACAGAGCACACCATGGATTTGGGGCTGATGTGGCTTTTCCTTGTTGCTCTTTTAAAAGGTAATTTATGGAGAAACAGATACTGAGTGTGTTAATGGACATGAGCAGGGATCACAATGAGTCTTTATGGCTGTATGCTAAAAGGATAATCTGGTTTTGCAGGTGTCCAGTGTGAAGTGAAGCTGATGGAGTCTGGGGGTGGCCAGATACAGCCTGGGGGATCCGTGAGACTCTCCTGTGCAGCCTCTGGATTCACATTCAGTGACTACTGGATGACCTGGATCAGACAGGCTCCAAGGAAGGGGCTGTTGTGGGTTGGAGAAATTAATCCAGGTAGTGGTACCAAAAACTATGCCCCATCCCTGAAGGACCGCTTCACCATCTCCAGAGACAATGCCAAGAACACACTGTACCTGCAAATGAGCAGTGTGAGATCTGAGGACACCGCCACCTATTATTGTACTACAGGCACAGTGAGGGGACTTCAGTGCACACCCAGACATAAACCTCACTGTGAGGCTGCTCTGGGCCACCAGGGGGCTCAGGGCACACAGAAAACAGACCAGGCCCTCTCTGATCCAGGAGTTTATGAAGATAATATTAGGTTAAGCACTCCTCTCAGGTGTCTGGGCTGTATTTTCTCTTACATTTTCCCTGAAATTCTCTACATACATGTTCTGAAGTGATCCCATGTCTTGAAAATATTACATATTTTCCTTGTACTGTATAAAAAAATTGAGACATACTATCTCATGAACAAAAATGGCAACTGACATCTTTGTGAACATAATGTGCCCCACTTTGGTCACTGGAATTACATGGTAAGGAAACCCATGGACACTCCTGAGTCTTTTCACATTTCAAGCAGAGTTTGGTCAGAATTTTTGAGTATAATAGCACAGAGGTTTAGCTGAAAACCAAGATGAGGATGTGGCCAAGATCATTAGATCATGAACCCTAGTTTGTGTGAAACCTCTCCCCCCTCTCCCTAAGCCCTGTGCACTTCAGGTGCAAATGCAACCCGGCTATGATTTTAGCTAATTCATTTTATGACTCCATGACTTTTATCCTGGTTGATCATGGAAATCTGTAGAAACTAATTGCTTTTTAAAAAATCATGAGAAATGAAATATCCCTACCTAAAAAATAAAAAAAACACATAATTTTTCGTTGTCATCAGAATCTATACAGACACCTCTTCCTTCACTGTTCATGGATCTATGCAGAAGAGTGGGTATAATGATTTGCAGAACCGCGATTTCTGGACAACATCAAGGAAACCATGTTTTTAGAACACAACATTTACATATGAACTCACAGAGACTATTGTTAGAATTCGGCTCTCACTCCAGCTGCATGACTGCACTTGCACATTTCAGAAGTTAAGCAAAGTGACTTGCATCCTATGTCATCAGTGTGCCTGGTGATCACATATGCGTGGTCACACAATCTGTACTTGTGTGGTGTGGCTCTGTAAGCCCATCTGTGTCTTAAAGAGCTGTGACTCAGACCCCATCCTCTTTCTCTCTCTGTTCTGCCCCCCCCACCATCTTTCTCTCTGTCTTCTGTATGAGCTCTTCCCAGGTCTGGTTCTTCTCCCCTCACTTCCTCCTAATAGAGCTCTGCTACCAGGTAGCATGGTCGTAGCTTGTGACCTTTTCTCCAGGCCATAACCAGGCTGTTTATCTTTCATTTCTACTTCAACAACATGAACTGCCAAGAGCAAGGCAAGAGGACCAACAGGCAGCATTGGAACTCATAGAACGTGGCTTGGCTGGCAGAATAGCATCTTCAAGGGAGTCTTGGAGAGGTGCAGCCCCAAGAACTACATGTCTACAGGACCTCATGCTGTTATTGGGCACAGTTCTGCTTATTGCTGTCATGGCCACCATATACCTCCTAATCTATGAGTTGTATGAAAACTCAAAGAGGGTTTCTAGCACCTCACTGTGCAGTGTGACTTGTACTTACAATATGAGTGATTGACTTTTTCCAACCATTGCTACTAGAGCAGATTAATGATTCAACAACCATCCTTAGCAAGTAGGTAGACATGTACATTGTTAGTAAGGTTAGGGCAAGAAGTTTTGATGTAGAAAATCTTGGGAAAATTTTAAAGTTTGAAAAGTCACACTTTTAATAGTTATGTGAAAGACTTGTTGAGATCAAGAAACAAAAAGAAAGAGGCAGCCAGTTGTTACTAGCTAACATGCCTTTCTTGCTAGGACAAGTTGGGGATCAAAGGCGATTTTAATTCCTTTTACCCATTTCTGCCCTCAGCTTCCTGATATGATTTAACATATAAATTACTCATCATTTTAATATATAAAAGTTTTGATTTATGATTCTTTTTGGATTTTTTATAAGATTACCTTTTGAGATAAATAAAAAAACAAATGATCCTTTCTTTGCAACTGCAAAATATAGCCTGCCAGTGAAAGCACTGGCTGAGAAAAATATCTTGCTTAAACTTTTTAAATCTATAACAAATTGATTAGATGTGAATGTATATGGGTTCTTGTGGATAGTTTGTTTTTCACCTGTAATACACAAAATGTTAAATCATGATAAGGAAATGAGAAACATTGTTTTTCACCTGTATTCATTATAATAATTCACTTGGAAAATAGATAGAATCCATATTGTAATTCTTATGCTATCTGAAAGATTTTTCTGAGGTTTATAAGCAGTAAAGCAAAGAAAAATCAACATAGAAAAATAGACAGAGACCCCCGAAGTAGTGTATGTGTGTCTGTGTGTGTGTGTGTGTGTGTGTTTCCCTTTTTTTCACTGGCCTTGAGAGTTAGTTTTGTCCTGCTCACTGTCCTCAGAAAATCAAGTTTTACTCCCTTAGATTAAAAAGTTAATTGAGTGATTAGATGCCAACTCTATGCCTCCCCTTTAGTTCCTGAGCTTCTGAAAGCTCCTCTTTTCAGCAGCAATGAACAAGACTATAAACACTAAAGCCAGACAAAATCCACACATGGAGGAGGGGAAGTGGGCACAAGTCTCACTCTCAGCAAGGAAGCCATACACTATTGACAGCACTGGGAGAAAGTCAGTTTTCTATAGTGGAGAGACACCAGGTATGTCAGTCACAGGCAGGCAAGGTACACAATCAGGAGTTTGACAACACATCATGGACTGAATTGGATGATTTCTGGTTTTCTCTATTTCTGTTTTGACTGCTAAGTGAGAGAAAGAACGTGAAAGAGGAAGGACAGAGAAGTGGTGAAGAAATCTGAGAAGTACTAAGAGAGAAATATTATCTGAAAAAGAAATTAAACTTAAAGAGAAAAAAGAAAAAACAAAATGCTTTACATTGAGGACACCAATATGACCAATATAGCAATTATATTCATGTATCCTATTCAAGTATAATCATGGGCAGATACAGTAGACATCAACAATGAATTTCCAAACTATCATCTTTGTTAAACGTTTGGTTTTTAAATGTCATTGACTGGCAAATATTAATTGCATGTATCAATTATTTATCTTGTGTCTAATTTATGAACATTGTGTGGAAACAGAAGCACAAACAGTTAATGAGAGACCCCGACCCCAGTTCCCCCTAAGCCTGGAGACGTGAGGGAAGGGACATCTTAAAATAACAAGAACTGAGTCTGTTCCCCATTCCCAGACAGGGTTAAGTGAGAAGTTTTAAAAGTACAAAGGATATCTGGTGGTGACTAACCACGAGATACCCTCTGCCCCAAGATAACACGAACAGATTTTGGAGATGGGCTGTAAAACTCCTGACAGAGCAAACAGACAAATTAAAATAAAATAAAATCCAAGCTCAGGAACATTGGGCAAATCAAGGATAGACCCATACTAACCCCCTCCTCTCTGAAGAATTTTGTTTGTCTTCAAAAGCTAACCTCCCCAAGAAGAGGAACTCTCCTCCCTGCCTTGCTATGCCTGGCACTGTGGATGAGGCTTCCCTGCTAGCTGGTATTGTGCTGAGAAGTAAACCTTGCTATGGATTCTGGACATCCACAGTCCCAAGGATAACCAGATTCACAAGTATTCCTACTGATGAAAAACCTTTTCTTCATTAATAGTTTTCACTGGGTTATTACAAAATCAGTTGTTCATTGCATTTGTTTAAATATGAATATGTTTGATATTAACGTCACAAGGGTGAACTTGTGATGGCTGCTCTTCCTTGTTAGGCTGACTTCATTTGAAATCACGTAACAGTCTTACTCAGAGGATGTAGGGTGTTTCCACAGAGGTATAACCGAGGAGGCAATATTCACAGTTTACACTGAGGGCACCTTTATGGTTGGCATGTCAGCACTGCTTAGAATAATGAAAGTGAGAATACAGCATATCCTCAGTTAATTCGTCTTTCTACTTCCTGATCTATGCATATTGGAGGAAAATAATAAAAATTATAAGAGAACGCTATTAGAGTTTTCATGCCACATGATGATGACCTGAGACACACAGTTCTGGCTACAGACCATTTGTTCCCTGCATTCCATTGGACATTACTGAAGGGAAAGTTTACTCTGTGACAACGTATGAAGTAAGATATGTAAGCTCTTCTTATTTAACTGGAACTCCACTCCAGTGATTACTGTTAGCTTTTAGACTTTAAGACTTACTATAACATTAACACAGTAAAGGTTTGGAGTATTCTTGACACTGGAGACATCACTCGCTGTTTAAAAGCACTTTCTGCTATGCAGAGAACCTGAGTTGTTTCCTAGCACCAAAAAATTATCAACTCATAAATATCAGCTATTATTGCTCCATGTGATCTGTCACCCACTTCTGTCTTTCCCAGCCACATTCAGTCATGTGCACATGCAAAGAGAAATGCACAGACACACATATGGAAATGAATATTAAAATTGGGAGGATTCTAAATGATAAACTAAGAGCACCTGTGTTTCTCCTCAATGACCTGAGCAACCTACTTTATGATCTCTCTCTGTCTCTACTATCTTTGTCTTGCTCTCAAAATTCATTATTTAACAAGCACACACATTTGAAAGAGAAAAGATGTTTATCAGAGATAATTATCCAAACCAAACAAAAGACTCTCCTGGCTGATTACAATTCCATCCAAGTTCAGTCATTTCAGGTTTCCCTCTCAAATTGACAATAAACTCTTTAGTTTCATCTTTCAATATCTAGCACATATTCTTCAAAGGATCTGGCACTTGGTAATTCAGAAAATGCTA
>NW_023411314.1:0-10466 GCF_903995425.1 Onychomys torridus
TTATATAAATATTATATAGATTGAGTGTATATAAACACCCTCTCTCAATACATATAATATAATGAATCCATATAAATATAAGGAACATAAGAAAAAAATAGGTCATGAATCTGAAAAAGAGCAAGGAGGTTATATAGGTGTGTTTGGAGAGAGGAAAAGGAAGTGGTAAGATTATGTGGTTATGTTATAATTTCAAAAAATAAAAAATGATTATATGAGAACACAACTTAATTCTTATACTTTATTCAAGATCAACAAGATGGAAAAAATTACCAAAAAGTAATTAGAGATTCATATTCAATATGAAAAATCTGTATTAATTAATTACTAACTAATTAATTAATTAATTTTCCCCTTGGGACTCTTTCTCCCCTCTGGGAATATCAGCTGTCCTAGGTGGGGAATCTCAGGGTAGGTTATAAAGAGCATGTTCAGTTGGAGTTGAAATGATAGAAATATTCAGCAGAGACATTCTGTTTCCATTCTTCTTTATGTGACAATTCAGTGCCCAGAAGTTTGTGGGACAAAACAGGAAAGCTTACAGATGACAGTCTTCTGATTCATCTCATGTTATCTACTTGGAATTGATTGCCAATTAAATGTAGGATGTCATCTGCTTTAAACAGATGATCCACAGGCCTTAAATCTACAGAGCTATTATTCAGTCATCTATCCATCCTTCTTTGAATATTGTAGAATGAAGGTGGTAGTCAAGCTGGTGCAACTCAGATGCCATTTTACAATAGTGTCATCATGTTTATCTCACAGCCACCCGTGTCTTGCTGTCCTCTGTGGGATTTCATAGTCCTGAGCTTACTGATAGCACATCCAGTCATTCAGCTGAGTAATGATTTGCACTTACAAGCCCCCCGAAATATTTTATTTTCAATATAAACCTGATTGTAAATTGCAAATATTTATCATTTACTATACCATGGTGTGTGGTATTACTATTCTTTCTTGATTCTGAGCAGGAATAGAAATTTCTAACTCAAAGGGAGCCACATGATCACAAGAGGACAAACCTACATCACAGTGTTCCATCCTCCTGAAGCTACATAGGATAATCTACAATGGAATTTGTCTTTTTCTTAAATGACTGCTACCATTTTTACCATAAGCAAATTCTACATTATTTTAGCAATTTATAACCTCGCTATAAAACAGGGACTTAAATGCAGACTTAATGTGCTCATAAAAACTCATATACCTTAGACACTTTTTCTTCTGTGTTGAACACTTTCCTGTTGATGCTTCTTTATTTCATGATGGCATGAGTAGAAATATATGTGTACATGTGTTTGACTGTCTGGACAACATTCTTCATTGTGCCTGAGACCACCAGAAGGAAAGAAAAAAGACGTTTTGGCTTTTCAAAGGATATTTTCTAAATGCACTAGTATTTGTCATTGATCATTGTGAATGTAGCTATTTCTCCAAAATAGACTCCAAAATAGATATTACTCAACCCTATCTTCAATTTGCCTATCTTAACAGTAGAGGGCAGCACTAAAACATACCCATTCATTAGATATGACCAGGCTTAGCAGCTGTAATCACTGGAACACTTAAAAACAAGAAGTCCTCAGGCTCTTGATTGACTTGGCACTCAGGAAAATCTTCAGGCTTTGTACACTTCATTGACAGTTGTTTTGGCACTGACCACAATCACAGTTTTTCTTTTTTTCTTTTTAATTTATTATATTTGTGTTTTAATTTTAAACATCAGCCATGGGTTCCCCTGTCCTCCACCCCCATCTTCCCCCAAGCCCCTCCTGTCCATTCCCATCTCCTCCAGGGCCAAGACTCCTCTGGGGATTCAATTCAACCTGGTGGAATTAGTACAGATAGGTCCAGTCCCCTCCTTCCAGGCTGAGCAAAGTGTCCCTGTGTAAGGCCAAGGTTACAAACAGCCAGCTCCTGCATTAAGGACAGGTCCAGGTCCCACTGCCTGGATGTGCCTCCCAAACATCTCAAGCTATTCAATTGTCTCACTTATCCAGAGGGACTGATCCAGTTGGGGGCTCCACAGCTTTTGGTTCATAATTCGTGTGTTTCCATTACTTTGGCTATTTGTCCCTGTGCTTTTCCAACCTTAGTCTTAACAATTCACACCCTTACAGTCCCTCTTCTTTCTTGACAATTGGACTCCTGGAGCTCCACCTGGGGCCTGGTCAAGGATCTCTGCATCCACTTCCATCAGTTATTGGATTGGATGAGAGTTCCAGCAGGACCGTTATGGTCTTTGGCCATCTGATCACCATACCAGGTCAGATCAGGCTTTCTCTAGACCATTGCCAGTAGTCTATTGAACCTGGTCTGCTGTCTTCAGAAGAGGGGACCAAGTCTCTCTCAGAACTCTGGCTTCTAGCAGCAGTCATCCCTGGATTGGTAAGATCCATTTCCACTGGCACCTTGTCATAGTCATAGTATTAGAGCTTTTTTGAGAGAACTGATTTGCCATGAAGATTAAGATTGGATGTCTCTGGGGATGAAGAGAAGCCTCAGAAGTTAAGAGGTTTTGTTTCTCTTATAGAAGACCTGGGTCCAGTTACCACTATTCACATTGTGGCCCACAACTTTCCACAACACCAGTTCCTGTGTACCTGAAGCCCTCTTTTGACTTCTTGGGTACTAAACATGCATGTTATGCACATATATACAAGCAGAAAAGCACTCATACAGAAAGAATAAAATAATAAATCTAAAAACATTAAAATATTGGTTGTCCTTCAATCTTTTTTTAATAAATATTTTTTCTTTATTATTATGTGTTTTAAATTTTATATATCAGCAATGGGTTCCCCTGTCCTCCCACTCCCACCCCCACCCCTGCCTTCCCCCAGCCCGTCCCCTCCATTCCCATGTGCTCCAGGATCAAGGCACATCTGGGGATTCATTTAAACCTGGTAGATTCAGTACAGGCAGGTCCTGTCACCTCCTTCCAGACTGAGCAAAGCCCCAGGTAGAGCTCCAGGTGTCCAACTGTCGAGAAAGAGGAGGGTCTAAAAGAGCATGAATTGTTGAATCCAAGATTGCAAAAAGCACAGGGACAAATAGCCAAACAAATGGAAGCACATGAATTATGAACCAAAGGCTGTGAAGCCCCCAGCTGGATCAGGCCCTCTGGATAAGTGAGACCACTGAATAGCTTGATCTGTTTGGGAGGCATCCAGTCTGTGGGACCAGGATCTGTCCTTAGTGCATGAGCTGGCTGTTTGAAACCTTGGGCTTACACAGGGACACTTTGCTCAGTCCTTCAATCCTAGTAGACACAAAAATATTATTATTATTCTCTTTGGCTGTTTTGAGGATGCAACACTAATTTCAGAACAGACATGATAGAGTTATCCTTTTCTTTATCCATGTTTACACACATGGACAATGTACTGAACTGTTTGTTTTATATGCCCAAGCATGAAATAGTGGCCTCACTTGTGAAATTAAAATATATGATTATGAAATATATATATATTCACAAAAACAGTTGAAGATCTCTCATTCTGAAGGAACAATAATAAGACTGGAAACTACCTACTAAACAAGAACAGTGAAAGACAAGACCATGGGTTATTTTGAAGGAAAATAATTCATTTACTTAAAATTGGTTGCTCATAAAAGTATAGTTTACAATACATATTAATTGAACAATTCTTATGTTAATATCTCTCAAAATAAGTGTTTATTCACAGAGTCTCTTGGCTATTTTTCTTTATTATTGTTACACAATGAAAGAGTCTTTTATGAAGGGAGGAACAAGGGAACCATTCTTAAAGGAAAATCTAGAGATAACTATGCTTCCTTATCAGCTGTGTTTAACTTCAAAGTTTCTAAGAACAAAATAGAAATTTGCAATAGGATAAAGTAAAACTTTTGATCAATCTTATACATGAATTTTCAGTTTAAGGAGCTGTTACCCCTTAATAATTAAAATGCAGTTTATTTGCAAATTATGTTCAAATGTTCCCAGATAATAATATGATATGAACAAAACAACAACAGAGCATCAGATGTTTTCATGAAACTCCAGGTCATGGTTCTCTTAAATCCAGCCTGTGGTAGTCTAACAAGTGATAGTTGATAAAAATTCAGTACCTGTGTTTCCATCCATTTCATTGGGAGATTTCCCCTCCCTATTCTCCTAGGGATGACACAGGTGCTTATCTGTTGCAGCATGTCATCAAACACAACTGGGTTTCAGAACACACACTTGGATGCTGCTTTTCCAAGTATTTTGTGTGCATGGTCATCTGGCTAGACTGGAATAAGTGAGTGAGGTCTCATCTGAGCAACTTCCATGAAAACAGGAAGTGGATAAGGCTGCTAAAAGTTCTCTGAGAACGTTATAAACAGGCATCCTCAACACAGCTTTATCATGGGAGAAATATGCCTCTTACCACTCAGTAGAACATGCCTCATGGAGTGGATCAAATTATGCCAGTCTCCACAGAGATGCATGGGTATAACTCTAGGATAGAGGTATGCACTATGAAGGAGAAAATTAAAAACAGAAATTTCCTTCTTTATCAGAGTAATGTCAACAAATAAGTAGGTATTTTCCTTGATTTACCCAGTTTGTCATACTTAAAGACCACAGGAATTTATAAGCCAAGAACTGCCTAGACTATATCTTGCTATTTGCATACTTTACCCTCAGAAACCACAAATGGTTCATAGCAGTTTTAAAGAGATGTGTTTATGAGAAGAGCAGTAATTAGCCTGAGACTGAGCGTAGAAAGCACAATGGATTTTCAGGTGCAGATTTTCAGCTTTCTACTAATCAGTGTCACAGGTAAGAGAGGGGAGGGCATTTGAGCTCAGAATCCACAATTCTTTTCCCTAGGGGAACTTGAGTCAAATATAACATTTTTCATTTTCCTTCTTCTGAACATCAAGTGGTACAAAGTTATTTTTATGTTTATGTCTACTAACATCTCTTTCTTTTCATTGTCTTCCCCTGCTTAGTGTCCAATGGACAAATTGTTCTCACCCAGTCTCCAGCATCTATGGCTGCATCTCAAGGGGAAAGGGTCACCATGACCTGCAGTGCCAGCTTAAGTGTAGGCTCCAGTTATTTGCACTGGTACCAGCAGAAACCAGGAGCCTCCCCTAAGCTCCTGATTTATAGCACATCCAATCTGGCTTCTGGAGTCCCAGCTCACTTCAGTGGCAGTGGGTCTGGGACCTCTTACTCTCTCACAATCAGCAGCATGGAGGCTGAAGATGCTGCCACCTACTACTGTCAGCAGTGGAGTAATAACCAAGACACACAATGATACAGACTGGAACAAAAACCCTTTATCTCCCTAGGGCCCAGCTGCTTCCTCCTAGTGTTCAAATGTGGCCAAGGGTTTGATGGCAATAATCCACACAGGGAGCTTTATGCATTGCTTTACAAGGTCATTTGCATCTTTGGGTAACTTAGTGTCTCCATAATATCCCACTGTATTCCAGTGCTGTTCTCAAGATTGACCAGTGTTTGTTTGTTCTCTGTTTTAGTTCTGTTTATTGAAGGAAAGTGTAGTAGGCACTTCTCCTCAGCTATTGTACTGGAGTTCTCCAGGAGCCTCATACCCTGTTTCTTCTACTTACATTGATTGTAGGAACTTCTCTGGCATTTATCCTTCAGGGCAATCAGATACTAAAAGTAAACTGCCTCTCTTGTGCTACTAAAAGTAGGATCCATCTTTCTCTAGCTTCTGATTTTCATTAAGAAACTATCTTTCCCACTAAAAGTGTCCTGTCAATTTATGCTTGAAGTGACTTTATGCCAAGGAGTGGTATAGATAAGTCATGCTGAAGATTTATTTTTATATTTTTGTGAATTGTCCACATTGATTTCCATGGTACTGTATCAGTTTGCTATTCCACCAACACTGAAAAGGGATTTCCTTTTCTTCACACCCTCTCCAGCAATTGTGGTTGTTTATTTCATTAATCTTAGCCATTCCCATTTGTACATTGGTTCTAGAGGTCGGAAATAGCTTGGATAAAATAAAGTCAAATGGATGGAAGGATCTGTGTTGGAATATAGGAGGTACTTCCTGCTCTAAGTCTGTATAATGGTTGTAAGGTCTGAATAGAAAGTTCAGATATGACATGGGAGAGTTCTGTGGTTTAGCAGGTAGGCAGGGAATGTATTGATTCAAGCTTAACACTTCTCAGCAGGAAGGCAGGAAAGGCTGATCCATTGGTTGTGGGACTCAAGATATATTCCATAGGTTGTAAAAGGGTGTGGCTGAGAAGTTCCTGGGGCTCCACCATGCCAGACTCTGGAGAAAATGTGGGAAGATGTCAGAAGTTTTGTTTTAGAATGAGGTGGTGGTGACAGTGCAAAGGTTCTTGTGGGTGGATGCAGCTAGAGAGTGCTTTGGCTTAAGCCTAGAGGTTGTTTGTGGTACAGAGGAATAAGGTTGAACTAAGTATGTGCACAGGGTCTGGGATTTTGTTGAAGCCTAGAGTTAGGATGCTGCAAGTTTCAGGTGCTAGACTAGTACTAGGCACCGGCTGTGAGAACATGGCTAGAACTGGTAGATAGAAGAAAACCAGGTATGACTTATAGGTGCTACATATCAAAGTGGACACTGGAAGAAGAATTTCAAAGTCTGGACACGGAGTGAGGTGGTAAATCTGGTAAAGTCTGTTCTATCTAATATTAAGCATGTGATTGCTTAATTGATGTCTATGACAAGAACATTTTTTAGCTCTATTGGGCATTTCTTCCTCTTCCTTTCCCCCCTTCTCCTTCTCCCTGCTCTCTCTAACATTTAACAGTCAAAACTTAACTGATTCTATAACCTGGGAATATAATTCTTCACTTCCACAATAATTTTTGTCTACTCATACAACAAGCTGATCTGGAGTGTACAACTCTACCTCTGATAAAGGACCAAAACCTTCTTTCCTTATCCATTTTCAACATTTAATTAAGAAGAATTACTTTTCATTCTGATTGTGTAAGTTAGATAATTTCTATAGAGCTGATAGAGTTATCTATAATATTTTGCAAATTTGAATTTGAATTTTGGTTTGTTTGGGGGCATATGTCAAAAAAATTTTCTGTTCCCCCACACATATAAATACCTTACAGGGTCTTAAAGACCAATATGGGAAGAGAAAAGATCAGTATCATGTGATTTTCTTCCCAAACAAATGGAGTTGTCTAACAAGCTGTTCCTCTTAGAAAGACACTGTAGCTTTGTAGAACTGAGATCCTGGACCTTAAGCTCCTTACATCTTAAGCCCATGAAGAATTATATACTTTGGTAACTGCAGGTTCCCAGGCATCTATCATTGTACTGGGAAGAACCCCTTGTGTGTTTTCTCTACAATAGATAAAGGAAATCTTAATTTGTTTTCCCAATTCTGTCTATGATCCATATATAGATCATACAATATTGTCTTTTATTAGATGTTCTTCTTGTTAACAATCCCTGTAATTTCCATATATCCACCATTTCCTCACCATGTTGAAAATAGTTCTGTAGATATTCTACATAAGAAGCAATGGGCCTCAGGACACTATCAGAGGATTAGACCACGAAGTCTTTAATATAGTTACAAATTATATTAGGGAATGGTGCTATAGCATGTGGTGTGTGTGTGTGTGTGTGTGTGTGTGTGTGTGTGTGTGTGAACGTTCTGTTCTGAGACTATGAAGTGCCTGTGATCCATCTGTGATCCATGTTTGAAAACAAGGAGTTTAGGGACTTTGTGGCAGATACCAGAGGCTTCCACTATATTGAGAAGCAGCCTCCATATGCAGAGTCTACAAGGGCTTTCGGATATCACATCCATATGATACTTGCAGTACCACTAGTCTGTGTTCATCCCCATAAACCCTTCCATTCTTATTCTCACAAACAAGATTGACAATTTACAATGTTAGAAAGATCTTGGTCTTGAAGTCACTTGTAAAAAAAATAATTTAGGTGGACTTAGTGAACATAGTATGTGCTTAACCTGTCCCATGATTCAATTCCCAGGGGAATCTTGGTTATAGAAAGCATGATTTAAGACGAGGAAATTGAGTCTCATAGCACTAATTCAGCGATTTCATCTTACATTCTATAGAACATGACACCAAACAATGGTGCAGGAGTGAAATCTGCACATCCCAATCCAGGAACGAGGGCACCACATGTTTTACTTTGACCTTTAGAGAATGATGTGTGCCTGAATGACATGCCCCCCCAGAAAATGTTTAATTCTTCCTTAAATTTCCAGATTTAAGCTATATAAATATACTTTATAACACATACAAAAATCATCCTCAACTGAATATGACCCTGGCTACGATGGTTCAAATGAATATTTTTTAATGTAATGTCATACATGCATATAATTAATGTAAGTATACGTCTCTCCCCAACTTTTTTCTGTAATTCGCCACTCAACATTCGTTACCCTCCCATTTGTCATGCTGAATACTATAGTGTTGGGGCCATCCACTGGAGGGAGAAAATTGATCAATTTATCAGAGACCACACTTTAGAATTTGTTTCTCTCCCTCCTGTTGAAGTTATCAAGTATCCGAGATCATCAGCTGGCTGGTTTAGGATCATGAGCTCCTCCACCACTCCATGCTTCAGTGTTATATTGGCTTGGTACTTGTGCTGGTCCTTATACAGATGACATCGCTTAGTTTGAATATGTGAAGCAGGAGTCCTGTCATGCCCAGAAGACATTGTTTCTCTCTGTTTCTCCCGACTTTTCTTCTTACCATCTTTCCCCGTCCTTTTCTCCAATGGTCCCCTGACCTTAGACAGTTTTTGATATGTAATGCCTAGAAGCGTTTCTGTTTCATTGAAACCTTATTTGAATTGTACTTTTTTAAGTGTGTCGGTTTGTGGGATTGCTAATATTAGCTCCCCCAGAGGGGAGACAGGTTAAAAGTGTGGCTTAGGGGCTTTTAAACAACACAGGGTCTCAGTCTCAGCTCTGGATACTTTTCTGCTGCTCTTTCACTCAGGGAGAACCGCAGCAATATCCACTCCTTGGAATACCCAAGGAATGCTGCAAATCATACCGACAATATGGGCAGCATGCTCAGCTATGTTCATAGCAGCATTGTTTGTAATAGCCAGAACCTGGAAACAACCTAGATGCCCTTCAACTGAAGAATGGATAAAGAAAATATGGTACATATACACAATGGAGTACTACTCAGCAGAGAAATCAATGACATCATGAGGTTTGCAGGCAAATGGATGGACCTAGAAAAAATCATCCTGAGTGAGGTAACCCAGACTCAGAAAGACAAACATGGTATGTACTTACTCATAGGAGAATTCTAAATGTAAAACAAAGGATGACTAGAGTGCTACTCACAACTCCATGGATGCTATCTGGAAAACAGGATCCTAAGAAAGACACAGGATCCCAATGACAGGGAAAGGATGAGATCTACAAGAGCAAACTGGATGTGAGGAGGGGTAATGAAGGGCAAGATTCAAGGGAAAGAAGTGGTTAGGGGAGCGGGAAATCCCAGCTGGATCAAGAACAGAGAGGGAGAGGGAACAGGGAAAAGAGACCATGATAATAGACCCTATAATGGAATAGGGAGATAGCAAAGGTGCTAAAGAGGTAATCGGCCAGAAAGTCTCCACGAAAGATACTCATAATAGACTACTGGCAATGGTCAGAGTAAGCCTGAATGACTATTGTCTGATGATCAGAATGGCCAACCCCTAACTGCTTTGTGGTAGAACTCTCAATCCGATGACTGTGGAAGCCGAATGCAGAGATCCCCAGCCAGGCCCTCAGGGTTGGAGCTCCAGCATGTGCCAATTCGGCAAGAATAAGAGGAGTGGATTGTATGATTTGAGAAATTTTGAGATCTTGATTGAAAAAGCACAGGGACAAATAGCCAAACTAATAGGCACACATGAGACTATGAACCAATAGCTCAGCTGAGGAGCCCCCAAACGGATTCAGGCCCTCGTAGATTATAGTGAGACATTTGATATGTCTGAATGTGTTGGAGGCCTCCCCGGCAGTGGGCCTGTGCTTAGTGCATGAGCTAGCTGTTTTGGGCCTGGGGCCGTATGCAGGGACAGCTTTATCTCAGCCCTGGGAGGTGGGGACTGGAGCTGCCCTGGACTGAAATCTACCAAGTTGATGCTGCATCCCCAGGGGATCTTTGCCCTGGAGGAGATGGGAAATGGGGGTTGGATCTGGGGGAGGGGGGTTGGCGCAGGAGGGAAGACAGGGGGATCATGGCTGATTATGTAAAATTGAAATTATATATATAAATAAAATCAATAAAACTTGTTTTAAAAGATATATGAAAAAACTGATTTTCCTAGTTTCTCTTCTCATGGAAGTGGCATGGCAGGTCCAACTGTCATCTTGAAATCATAAAAAGGGTGCTAAATATTTGTACAGTTAAGGGCCAAATCTGTTTTTATGTGACTGACTTCATATTCACTTTAAGTTTCTAACATAACACAGTGTTTCTAGGACCC
>NW_023411315.1:0-19774 GCF_903995425.1 Onychomys torridus
TCTTCCCTGTGATAGACAGCAATCATGGGTTGCTGACCACAGTCGTAAGCCATCTTCATAATATGCTTTCTATATGAACCCTTCAACAAATACAGATTATACTACCTGACTCTAGTTTAGATAGTTTCAAATGCTAGTGACCTTTATACAGTCATGTTGTATAGCTCACCCCTTCAACTCTAAAATTATTTTTGTTGCTACCTCATAACTAATTTTCTACTGTTATGAATCATTAATATAAATATCTAATATTCTTAAGATCTTGGTGATTCCCTATGAAAGGGCATTCAACCCTAAAGGGGTGTGATCCACAGGTTGAGAACACTGGTCTAAAACCAGGGAACTCCTACAGCTGCTAACACTTTCAGGAAAATAACTGGAGCAATTAATTCACAAAAAATAATAACCTTGCCGGGTGGTGGTGGCAACACCGTAATCCCAGCACTTGGGAGGCAGATCAGGGGATCTCTGAGGTTCAAGGTCAGCCTGGTCTACAGAGCAAGATCCAGGACAGGCACCAAAAACTACACAGAGAAATCTTGTCTTGAAAAATCAATCAATCAATCATTCATCAATCAATCAATAACCAATCAACCAATCAATCAATCAGTAACTTTTCTATATATTACAGATGGACTGAAAAAGGAAATCAGAAAAACAAACCCTTTTCACAAGAGCCTCAAATAATATTTAATAACTTGTAATAACTCTAACCAAGCAATGAGAGACTTGTATGATAAAAATTTTAAGACACTGAAGAAAGAAACTGAAAAAGATATAAGCAGATGGAAAGCTTTCCATGCTCATGGATCATGGGATTAACATAGTAAAAATGGTCATCCTACTGAAAGCAGTCTACAGATTCAATGCAATCCCCATCAAAATTTCCAACACAATCTTTCACAGAACTTAAAAGGATAATTCTCAACTTCATATGTGTTGCTCGGATCCTAACACATTGATTAATGGAATCTAAGTGAAGACCCACATATAAATCCACATACCAATGCACATCTGATCTTTTATGAAGAAATCAGAAATACACACTGGAAAAAAGACAGTATGTTTAACAAACAATACTGGTCAAACTGGATGTATGCATGAAGAAGAATAGAAATAGACCATATTTATCACACTGTACAAAACTCAATTCCAAATGCATCAAAGACCTCAACATAAGGCCAGATACACTGAACCTATTAGAAGAGAAAGTTGATAATAGCCTTAAACTCATTGTCACAGGAAAACCTTTCTGAACAGAATGTTGATTGCACAGGCACTAAGAACAGCAATTAATAAATGGGCCCTCATGAACCAAAAAATTTCTGCATGGCAAAAGTCACCATCATTTAGAGAAATTAGAAAACTACAGAATGGGAAAAGATTTTTACCAACTACATAACCAATAGAGGGCTAATATCCAAAACATTGACATTAAGAAAACACATCACCCAATTTAAAAGTGGGGGTACAGATCTAAACAGCGAATTCTCAAAAGTGGAAAATCAAATGGTTGAGAGGCACTTAAAGAATGTTTCAACATCCCTTGTCATCTGGGATATGAAAATTTAAGCTACTTTGAGATTTCACCTTATATAGTCAGAATGGCCAAGATGAATAACACAAAAGACACTTTATGCTGGTGAGGTTATGGAGTAAGGATAATACTCATCCATTGCTATAGGCAGCAAAAACTTGTATACCTACTATGGAAACCAGTGTGTTGGTTCCTCAGGTAGTTGGGAATAGAAAACTTCAAGATTCAGCTATACCACTATTGGGCATATACCCAAAGGACACTTCATTCCACTATAGAGACACTTGCTTATTCATAATATCCAGAAATTGGAAACAACCAGATGTCCATTGACAGATGTTGGTGAAATTATTAAGGCCACTCCACGTAGTTAAAAGGGAGGTTTATTTTGTGGGGTAAGTTACAAATGAAGGGATAGGTTGCAGGGTCTGGGAAAGGGATGGCGCAGTTCAGCAGTGTTCTCTGGAGAACTCTGCTCGGTCAACCTCCAGCATCCTGGGTCCTGGAACCAAGAGATCCTTCCCATTTGGATCTTGGGTCTTCACCATCCTCTCTTGGCCCCACCTTGTAGGTATGACCGTTACCAAAGCCTCAGTGGGGCATGGAACTTCCAGGCCAAGGATGGAATGGCTAACCACTACATCTCCCCCTTTTGTCTAAATAAGAAGGTTCTAACCTAATACAAGACTATATACAAAGAAATGGTTATCAAATATTGTCCAGGAGTAATGAGGGATAATGGCCTAGATAAGATGGAACTACAATCAATGCAAACAATATCAAGCAAAAAACACATACTAAAATCCAGGGAAGTCTAGAGCATGGGTAGGTGGCATGTTCCAAAGGTCATTCCAAAATGTGTCCTATCCTAAAGAACCTGAGTCTAATACTTAATATATTCTATGTAAGATATTATATATATAAAGTTGTAACGATAACTGTTAGTCTTCAACCTCATCAAAGACCTGAGAAGGAATATAATAATACCTGAGAAATGGGAGAAGGATGCAAGCAACTTTCAGGAGTCTTGTAAGAGTAGACAGAGACAGCTGGCAGCCTGGACAGTCACCTAATGTTTCTCAGCATTGTTGGTGCATTCAAATTGGCTACAGGCCTAGAGAATCTGACAGACCATTTTCAGAAGCAGGAATTTTGAAAGACCATCTTACCCTGTCTTGGCAGAGTACAGTGGTCGCTTTCTTTGTGTCCTGCTTGTCCAGAAAGGACAGTATTCATACTGTCAGCAGTTGAGGCAAGGGCAGTTCTTTGCCTAGTCGGCCATTTTGTGCCAAGAAGACAAACTTCCAAATGGAAATGTCTTAGAAGCCCAACATTCTCTTGGGATCAAATTGGTGCTGCCAGGAGCAATTGTGTCTCATGTCAACAGAATTCTAAGTTATTTAAATGCCATATTCTCTAGGTCCATGAAGTGTTGGAAGATTATCTGTCCATCTGACCCATGTATCTATAAATCTGGATAACCTAACTAACATAACTATAGAGATGACAAGCATAGGTGACTATAAATCTGTAAGTCTTATCTACCTAAACAACCTAAGGACTAAGGCTTCATGTAAACAAGGCAAACAGTCTGTAAGCAAATCTACAGTAAAAGGACAATGACTTTAAAATTGTGACAATACACAAAACATCTTTAGCAAAGGTAGGAATGTATAGTGCAATATGCAATATGATAATAATCCTAAATATATATCAGTATACAGAATATCTTAAACAGAAGTAGAACATACATACAATATGACAGATATAAATTTACATTTGTATCATTATACAAATATTTCAAATAAGAGTAAAAATATGTGTACATTATAACAAATATAGTTCTGTATTTGTATCAATATACAAATTATCTTACACAGGTTATAAAAATAGTTTATATTTGTATCAACATATAAGAATTCATAACAGTGCAAATTATCTAAGGCTGCTAATTTACTAAATTTATTTACTAATGTATACAATACTCTACCATAATATCTTATACCTATCCATTCCATTTCTTCTTTTCCCTTTTTTTTGAGACATATTTTCTTTCCTTAAGGAAAATACTGAGTTTAATAGTTTCTTCCAACCCCAACCCTATAACCATCATCCATAACCCTGAGAAATATGAAACCCTAGGAAGAAGGTGTGTCATTTTCTTAGAATTGCTTCCTGCTGTTTAGGGTGTGATGGTATCTCTGTTGGGTATTGTGAGAAAGCTCAGATAGTTAAATCTCAGTTAGACTAACTGTAGATTTTGCAACAAGTCTCAGAGTAATGGGTAAGATTGTCTGAAATTCTGGCAAGAAGTGTAGTATGATGATGATTACATTGGCATCATTCTGGATTGGGTAGAGTTGTTGTTGGGGCCCCATCTTCCTTCTGGAGACTTCAGAGATTGCCTGTGTAGATTGGTACCAATAGATTCTTTCTTTCTGCTGTAAACACCTGGATATCCAAAGCCTTATGATTTCTGGAAGATGGGTATTTCCATTATCCTGGAAAAACAAAAACAGAACCCTACCCCAACCTTTGATTGTTATTTTTTTTTACAACGTGAAGAGATGTCACATTGGTGGATGATCTTTTAATTCTCTTCATCAAGGGGTTTCTCCTGTTTGAATCTAATTTTTATTAATTTTGTTGGTATCCATAGCTTTTCTTCTCCTGCGGAAACAAAAGCAAAACCCCTTCCCCAATGTAGGACATATCCAGGTTTCCATTCTGAGGCCAACACATCTTTGAAATAAACCGGTTGGTTTAGCTCAGGAGTTTTGTCTGCCGTCCAATGTCTCTCCGCACCTGTTGTTCCCCTCTCATCTGCATTGAGAAAATTCAAGGTTAATAAAGCACTATGCAATCTATTTCTAGGAGTCATTGTTACCTGTTGCTGTTTATTTAGCATATCCTTTAAAGTTAGATTGGATCTTTCTATGACTGCTTGGCCTATGGGATTGTGTGGTATACTTGTAACATGCTTTATATTGTAATAAGCAAAGAATTGTCTCATTTTATTGGAGACATATGGTGGGGAATTTTCTGTCTTAATTTGTACAGGTATTCCCACGATGGCCATAACTTCTAATAGGTGTGTAATCACAGAATCAGCCTTTTCAGAACTCATAGGAGTTGCCCACTGAAATCCTGAATATGTGTCAATGGTATGGTGTACATACTTTAATCTTCCAAATTCTGCAAAATGAAATACATCCATCTGCCAAATTTCATTTCTTTGTATACCTTTTGGATTGCTCCCTGCAGGTCATGGAGTTTGGTTATAGAAGGAACAAGCAGGACATTTTTTCACAATATCCTTAGCTTGTTGCCAAGTGGTATATTTACATAATAGAACATTACTGAGTCATTAAAAGTAATGAAATTTTGTAGCTAAAGGGATCAAACTAGAAAAAGTCATTCTGAGTGAGGTAACACAGACCCAGAAAGTATATGTTTGCTTATATTTGGATTTGAGCTATTGATAAGAAAGTCATAATCCATATAACCACAGAGGTTAGGTATAAAGCTAGGGAATAGGGATTGGGAGATCTCATTAAGAAGGTCAAATAGAACAGATGGTTATGGATGGATGAGGAGGGCTGAAAGCAGGGATCAAGTGGGGAAAGGGAGGGGGAAGAGGGACAAGAAAGGAAGTAAAGGAAGGGATAGCTAAAACTAAGGAACATTTAAGGGATCATGTGGAGAACTTAACACATAGACGCTTCCTAAAGTATATACATATATGAAAACAATCTAAATGAAACTCACCAAATAATGGGGGAACTGAACCCCAAATTAAATCTCTCAACACCAAATGAAGCTTCCAGTACCAGGAATTAGTTACATCTAATCGAGCTGTTGGCCAAAGGGGTTTCATGAAGATCTGAAAACAACCCAGGGTATTGTCAAGGCTATTGTTTGCTCTCTACAACTGATAGACAACACTTGTGATTCTTTTTTTTTGTTTTTTGTTTTTTTTCAAGACAGGGTTTCTCTGTGTTGCTTTGCACCTTTTCCTGGAACTCACTTGGTAGCCCAGGCTGGCCTCAAACTCACAGAGATCTACCTGGCTCTGCCTCCCAAGTGCTGGGATTAAAGGTATGTGCCACCACCACCCGGCTTGTGATTCTGAGGACAACACCTATGCCGAGGACCAGCCTCAGCAGTTTTGGGGATCTGAAGGATGGGATACCTGGAAGGCACAGTAACGACTCAGAGACAATGTTCATGCAAGCTGACAGGTCACTTCGGGCTTCTGCAGTTGCTAAGTAGCTTCTCTGCTACAGTTTCTTTAGTTTCTCTTAGCTTCTGCTTTTGCCCTGGTGACCTCAGTCTTTTATTATCATAAGAAGGGGGAACAGAAAGAAAAGGGGAAATCACCCAATACAAAATGTTCTTGTGATCCCAAAAGTTATTCTTAGAAAATCACCAATATAATCTTCATCATCTTTTACTAAACACAGGAACAATTTGAGTTCAGTGTGTTGACACACATCATACCATGTGCTATATTTGACCACACATTCGGTACAGTTATTCAAGCCTGAAAAGCTTCCCCAGCCTGCAGATTCTTTCCCATGAACTGCATAACTGCCTTAACCCCAGCCTGGGTGATCATCTCTGTATAATTTCCTGTGAAATTTACTTTACTCATTTCCTGTATCACAGAAATCACCATTGATCTAGGAATATAGACCATGAAGGTCAGATAGAAGAAAAAGACTAGTATTACAAGAAGTATTTATATGGAGGAGGACATGACATGTGCATGCCATAAAGCATGACCTTGGGACACATAGGCATTTCTGCTTTGTCCCAATAGAGGCATGCTAAGCATAAGATCCAGAGGGGAACACACAGAGGGTTGATGGTCCACAATCTTGGGTCTGCTTTTCTCCAATCTCTGCTGGCAGCACATCAGCCATCTTATATGCTGTCCCCGGCACACCTACACATCTAATTGAGCACAAAGAATTCAACTGGGGGCCTATCTAAAGCCTTCACCCCTTCAGATTAGAGTTCATGGTACTGGAAGGCAACATGGACACTACAAAAGGAGAAAAGTAAAAACCAACCCAGCTGCAAACCCTCCAATCTACAATGGTGTCCTGCCTACAAGATATGCTAGTACAATAATGGCACAAACTTGTGAGTGTAACCAACCAATATCTGATTTGATTTAAAGCATGGAACTCATACTAGACACTGCTTGCATGGTGAAGAACCTGGGTCTAAATAGGCCAAGGGACAAAGGAGAAAACCAAATACTAGTGTTCTACTAAAAGAATGCAGCAATAAAATGACTCTAAATGATACTCTGCTGGACTCATAGATCTGTGTCCTGATCAGCCATCATCAGAGAGGCTTCTTCCAGAAGCAAATGGGAACAAACACAGAGACACACAGCCAGAAAATGTGCAAAGAGTGAGAAACCTTGAAAAACTCAGCCCTATACTGTAAGTCCCCATCAAATCTTCCCCTCAGGGCCCAGAGAATTATTTGGAAGTGGTGGTAGAAAGACTGTAAGAGCCAGAGTACACAGAGGACAGAAAAAAAAAAACCCAAGGTCTTCTAAACAGAGCACAACAGACACACATGTAAACTCAGAGACTATGGCAGGATGCACAGGTTTGAACCAGAGGTGCTCCTGGATAGAAAAAAGTGGATACATGGCCCCATGCCAAATCCAGAAGCTACCTCCATTTGATAGCCACTGGCAGGGGAAACATTAATTTTCTCCCATGAGTCTCACTGGGTAAACAAATCACTTTTAAGGGAAGGCCTCATGCCCAGCAGCAGATGGTCAACACCAAATGAACTCAATGGAATCTACAGGCCCTTTGCATTTATATATACATATACACATGTATATTATGATTTCTGCTTTTGTGTTTTTATGAGATTCCTATGTGTGAATTTCTGTTTCTAAATCTATATGTGATACTTGTGTCTTTTCTTTGGCTCTTTTTCTTCGGTGTGCATTGTCTTATTCTAATTTATGTTTGCTTTATCTTGTTGTTTATTTTATTATTATTTCTCAGATGCTTGGTTGTTTTCTAAGGAGAGACAGAAATCTGGTAGAGGAGGAGAGGAAGAACTGAGAGAGATAGGGGAGCTGGAAACCCTAATCAGAATATATTGTATGAAAAATAATCTTTTTTTCAATAAAAGAAAAACACAGCATTGAAATGGAAAAGTCTGGTGGTGAACACTTCTAATGGCAAAGATGGAGAGACAGAGACAGGAGAAGAACTGGGGTTACCATCTTAGCCTATTGGGTGGACTCCAGGTTACAGTGAGAGATGCTCTCTCAGAACAGAAGGAGAATGGCACATGAAGAACAAAGGGAAGGTTATCTCCTGGTCTCCTTGTGCACATGTATACACATTCTTCATCTGTGAAAACTCACATGCACACACATCTTTCATCTGTGCGCACACACATCCTTCATCTGTGAACACTCACATGCACACACATCCTTCATCTGTGCACACTCACATGCACACACATCTTTCATCTGTGCACACACACACACACATCCTTCATCTGTGAACACTCACATGCATACACAACCTTCATCTGTGAACACTCACATGCATATACACATTCACAAAAACCACACTGCACATCATATATGTATGTATAAACAATTTTTAGTACCGGTAATTTTCAGTAACTGTGGATGATATGAAATGCAAATAAACAGGCAAATTAAATTTTTTATATAAGACTACTTAAGTAACTGTGGGTAAAAAAATGGAAAATTGAAATTCACACTACTTTTATGATCCAGAGAAACTATACTTAGGAAAGAGAATTAAAGCTACAATACGATATTTAAACTATTCTTGATAACTGAAAATAGATTAAAATCCCTTCCTTTGAGTAACTTCAGCATCAATGTAACATTTATGATATAAAATAAAAAGGGAGAGAGTAAGTGACTCCCTGTGGAAATATCGACTTATGGTGGAAAATGAACCTAAAGAACTCTGTATTACTTGGCAGTAGAATGTCATCAGAATGCACATGCATAATAGCACCAATTTTAGTTAAATATATGAAGAATCTTGGTTTGCTACTTGAACAATTAAACAGTTTAAGAAAAATCTGGTTTTTTTTTTTGTTTTTTTTTTAGAAAATAATTGCACCAAAATGACTTCTTACAACCACCTGTATAGGTAGTTAAAGGGGGGACAATAACCTCTTCTGACCTTTTTGGGGACCAGGAATTCACATATGCATACAAGCTGACACAAACTCACAAACATAAATAAAAATAAATCGTTTTATTAAAAAATGAGATAATTTATGCTTTTTTAAAAATTTGGTTGTGCAGTGGCTGTATCTGTTTCAGAATATTGATTATTCTGTTATCAGAACTGATTTGTACCAAAGGAGTAATTGTGGGATAGGTATTCGTCACAAACTTCTGAACAGACAGGATGACTGGATCGTACTTCCATAACTGGACTGTGATGCATGAGATGATAAAGTCCACCCAGTAAATGACCACAAAGAAAACCACCAGCAGCAAGATGGTCTGGGTGGCCCTCTTCTCAGGGGATGCTCTCATGTGGCTGATGCTGTGAAGATGTTTGTATTGTCTCTGATGTCTGAACAAGATAATCACCATGTATGCACTTGTGGTCAACATAACTCCTACAAGAAAGACATCTCTGGAGATTGTCACTGTTAAAATCAGTGCCCTGGTGATGTAGTTCATGGGGAAGATTGAGCAGGATTCAGTGACCTTCATCTGGTTGCTGTCACTCACATTGGTAAAAGCACCAACATAGAAGATCCACCTACTACTGAATGACAAATTGAAAGACCAGAGGTAGAAGAAAGCATAAATCACGTATGTTTTTCGTTTATGTTTAAATTTTGCCAGCAAAGAGATACTGGGACTGATAGTGACAGCCTGGAACACAGTCAGGAGGCAGGTGATGCAGATGGAGAGGCCTCTCATCACCCTGCTTATGTAAAAAGTTGTCTTACATTTGAAGCCATTTTCAAAGTTCAGTGACTCAAATACATGTGTAAGCCAAATATCCCCTCCAGTGAGGATCATCACTATGTGGATGAAGGTCAGTTGACAGGAGATCAGATCCAGGAGCTTAGGTCTGTGACACAGGATTATAACAGTGTAGAAAAAAAGGAGAAACATATTGGCTAGAACCCTGAGTCCAGATTGGAAATAAAGGATGTTGTTTAATGAGGACATATATGCAAAGTGTATTAATCTCAGCACTGTAGTAGAAGAATATTTCATATATCTGGAAAAAATAATATTCATCAAACTTACAATTCACAGGTCAGTATGTCTATATCATCATTCTGTTTTACTTAATAATTTTTGATTAGCCTGTCCCTTAAACTTCTGATGTTCCAGACTGAATAACATACACTTCTATATACTTATCCATGTATCTACCTGTATATATAGCATACTAGAGATAATAAAGACATCTACAGTCACATCCAATACAGAATATACACTGTGTATGCCTGTATTGCACTTAGATGTCATGCCTTAGAAATCCAATACTATTGATTTACATTGCCTTGTTTTATAGTTAACACCTAAAACAGTAGTGTTAATACAGAATATTAATCACATTTTTGCAGCCAAATAAAACTTAAGTTGACCTGAAAAATATTCACAAAAGAAATCTAAAGAGTGAGGTAAGTGAGTTTCACATTGCATAATTTTAATATGCTCTATTTTCATAGGTAGTGAAAACAATGCTTGACTCATAATTCTAATGGAATCATAGTGAAATTTGATGATAAACTATTTTAATCAGCTAAATTTCTGCCTTTGTTCATATTTTCCTTTATGTATGTGCCTTTTTCTATGAAGTCTTACATCCCCAGAATCCAGAATTAACACATTGGTTCAGTTGGAGACCATTATTGTACTTTCCACACCCTATTAATTGTGTAACCATTAATTATGGTTATAAATGATCCTAACTGTCTCCCAGTTTACCTCCCATTCCATCATCTTTTGGAATACTCCACTTCAGGATTAAAGAACTAACTCCCAGTTATCAAGACAAACCAGTTTTTTCTTTGCTTTGGGGGTTTGTAGGTGTGTGTGAGCAAATCATTAATAGTATGATTTCCTATGATTATTTTCTCTTTTTGCCTTATAACTTTTTTCAGCCATCCATATTGTTATTTTACCTATCTCCTTCTTTTAAATTGATGTCCCTACTTTAATTAAGAACCCCCAATTTTCTCCTTTTCCCCATCAGATTACTTGTATACTGCTACTCAGCTGTACCTTCCTCCCACCTTCTCCATTTACTTCCCTCCTCCCTGCTAAGGAGCCCGCCCACCTTGTCCGGTTTCCCTGATGAGATCACTTGTACCCTGCCATTCTCCTTTCCAATATTGCGTGCCCCACCCCCGTCCTGGCCAAGGTCCCCTTTTGCTCTGGTGTCTGTATTTACTGTAGGCTACATACTCACATCTGAAGATATAGAACTAGGAGCCTCCAAGAAGAGAGAACATGTGACACTAAGAAAAACACTATTTTCAATACATAGCCACAAACTTGAACTTACTGAAGATGACCATATTGTGATCCTGTTTTTGAATTTCTGTTTTAAAAGAGATTCATTCCCATGCAGTGGAAACCAAGGCCCCAGTGTTATCAGAGGTTATCAGCACCAGACAGTGTTTACAGTTCCACTCCACAGTCTTACCTTTGGTGCCTATGTTAGTTATTTGACCTGGTTACCAGTGTCATTATTTTGTCAAATTACTATAATTCAGTACTTTAAAATTAGCTTAATGATATAGAAATTGAAAACTGCTGCACTGACTTAGATTCTTGTGAGAAAAAGTGTGCCCAATTGTATTGTCAAGCTCACTTCTATACTCCACATATAAAAATTAACCCATGCTTGTATGTATAGAAATAATGCAGAAGTTAGTGACTAAGACCACCCTAAACATTCCCTTGAATATGACACCATAAATCATACATTTTTTTATTTACATTATTTTTGCTTTTGAAAAGCTTGATCTAGTAAAGGTATAGACTCATCCCAATTGCCAGAGACAAACATCTGATTCTCCCACCAACATACACTTACAGTAGCTGTACTCTGATGTTCTGTGTTTTTAAAAGCTCTGGGATACAAGCTTGAGAGATGGCTTAGTGGTTCAGAGTATGTTTACTCTTGTAAATGACCTGGGTTAGATTCCCAGCAAGGACATGGTGGCTTATAGCCATCTGTCACACTAGTTCTTGGGGAGCCATTGTCCTCTCTGACCCAGGCGTACAAGCAGCATACAGACATATATGTAGGCAAAACACTCATATATGTAGAATAAAACATATAAATCCTAAATAAATAAAAGCTCCAGCATAACACTTAATTTAAGCTTTGGTCTTTAAACTGAAAGAATTAGAGTTCAATTCTAATTTTAAAATTGCGAATGGACAAATAATATATGTCAGATAATTTTTGTTAATTATACATCTGCAATTTATCAATATAGCACATGTATATAGGAAATATAAAAAGATGATAACATAATGTAAAAGGTAGTAATCAAAAACGTTTTTTTCCTTAACCCAAAGATATATATAATCTACAGTCTGTCTACGTCGTATCTATTTATTTGTCAATATTTATAACTTACATAAAATCAAGCATCTCCCAATTCATCATTTGGCATCCTTCTCTGGGGCTCACCTAGGAGAGACTTAACCAGAAAAGACCATATCTACCATGGTTACAAACTGAGTTGTTAACATATACATGCACTGAGAAAACTTATTTGTTTGATTTGAAATAAATTTCAGTGCTGGGGCCTTCCATATCAATTTAAGTTACAGTATTTAGTTTTAAGTACCAAAACTCAAAGTATAACCATAAATATTCATAATATGGAGAAGCCATCACTGTTAAATTGACCCACACCTAAAGTCCAAGCAGTCTTCAGGAAGCTGTCTGGAAAAATGTGCAACAATAGAAACCAAGAGCTGTTTCATGCATAACTCTACAATCTTCTGAGAAAAATCACTTTAACCCTTCATTATCACACTATTGTATTTTTGAACACTCTTGTTTTATGACCTTATGGTGATCTTTGTATTCTTCTTGGTGGTGATAATAACATAATGAATATACAAATATTTTAGATAAAAATGATTTTTATTTTCATTTTTAGCATAGTTAGTGAGTAATGACCAAAAGTCAGTAGGACTATTCAGAGAGAACATGGAGAGATTGTGTGACTTTCAGGTGACAAGATACATGGTGTTGGCTGGTGCACTGTCCAGTGTCAGCAACATTAATAAGTCTTCAGGAATCTCAGGAAGATGAAGACCTTAGCCATTCAAATTAATCCATTAATACATAATGCCAGCAGGAATAAAGAGTGATTATTTTTAATAAGGTATTAGTTTATCACTATTACCTGATACTTTTAAATAATTTTAATGAATTACTTATTCTTTGGAAATTGAGTTTAGCACAGGTGAAACAGGAAACCCGCAGACACTGACTAGAATATTACATTCTCACAGTTATGAACCAGTTTCCCTGAGAGGAAGCAGCAGCCACAGCAGAATGTCACTGCAGCCTGTGGGGAAGCAGTCATACCACAGCTTGATCACATGTCACACAGTGTAAGTCTGGGAAAGATGCGAAAATGTTCACTGTTTAAGTGTGAGTGTGTGTGTGTGTGTGTGTGTGTGTGTGTGTGTGTGTGTGTGAGAGAGAGAGAGAGAGAGAGAGAGAGAGAGAGAGAGACAGAGAGACAGAGAGACAGAGAGACAGAGAGAGAGAGAGACAGAGACAGAGAGAGAGAGAAAGAGAAATAGAGAGACAGAGACAGGGAGACAGAGACAGAGACAGAAAATGACTTGACTATTGGGCCTAAGAATAGATCAACAGCATATTGTGTGTTGGGTCTGCTAACATGAATAGTGTACAGCACTTGAATGAAAAGCTGAGAGTTACGTCAAATATGTTGATGAAATAAATGAACTTGAAGGAAAATGGAGAGCGTGTCTCTATTTCTGGGTGACTTGATCAAATCCACGAGGGTGCTGACTAGTGCATCAGTGCAAACTTTCAATGTGAGTTACTCAAAACAAACTGAAAATTCTGTAATTCTTGCAGACATAAACTCATGTTTCTATCCTGTGGTTTTTGTGGTGTTGATAACCAGTGGCCAGTGACTTAGTGACATTTACTGGCAGTGTTTGTTCTATTGTTTTAAGAACAATTTTATAATTGTGCATGATCTGATTTCTATTTTGATTTTGTTTTATTCATGTCTCTGGGTGAGCAACAGAGAGAGAGAGAGAGAGAGAGAGAGAGAGAGAGAGAGAGAGAGAGAGAGAGAGAGGATCTAAACCTGTAGTTCAGATTGACTCCAATCAAACTCACAATGCTCCTACCTTCACCTCCAAAGTGCTGGGATCACAGGTGTGTGCCACCACACCTACTTCCATTATCCATTTGAGTCTCCTGTATGCATTAGTAAATGAGATCCCAACAAAACAAAAATGGACTTAGGGAACTCAGCAGCTAAGCTTAAATTTACTTGCATTTTTTAGGAATGCATATGAAATGGGCAATTGTATTTTTTAACTATTAGGGATTTTTACTTTAAATAATTTTATACTATTTGAGAATTGAAATTAATTTTTCACTGCTAATAAAGCGTACTCAATATTATATCAGTATCAATGTTACAAAGTTTTATTTATAAACTTGAAATAATAAGAGTTAACTTATTTTAATTAAAACATTCAATATACAACTGAAAAATGCCCAGTTTACACTTTTGTGAGGATAATTTTACAAGGATTTAATAAATTAGGGAGGTTAGATTTCCAAATATTTTTTAAATACCCAGAAAAGATATATTTTATTAGAAATCACTGCAATAGAATAAACAAATATATGTAAAACTTCCTAAACCTTATTTATACAATGTTAAGAACATAAGTAGAAACTTTTCTCAGAATTCCTAAGTATATGCAAACTTAACAGGACAGAGAATTACTGATAAAGTCTAATTACTTAGTATTTGTGTATATTGCTGGCTTAAGTTTCATATGAGTAAACGTATAGACAATTAACATGAGAAAAGTAGTAAAATGACAAAAACAAAATATCAAGTCAATGTAATTTAGTATTATAATTGTAGTCCAGCAAACAAATAAATGTGGGTTCTCTGTTTTACCCGCTAAATTATTTTAGTTATTTAATGACAGGAATGGAAGACTAACACAGTTGGCATTAGCTAGATGGAATCATGTTTTTAGAATTTTTAGAATATTCACTCGGGAGAATACATAGTCTGATATGCACTTAAAATATTCCATTTGGGCTACTTTTTACACATATACTAGTGAACAGTCATTGCAAAAAGTGAAGGATGTCATGACATCTTCATTCACTATATAATATCCGTCAGTTGTCTTCACCCTATTGGCCTTTCCTGTCTCTATCCACACATCTGCTAGGCCTTGTCTACTTTCCAATAGCCCCACCTACTGTCACATATATTATACTTAATGGTAATAGTGAGTTAAATCTATGTTCTTTTACAATCATTGCACTGATATTTTATGTCTACAAGCATCTGTAGTGTTTGCTTCTGACACAGCAGGGATCAAAAGCAAAGTTCTAGGCAGAGAACTCTCTCATCATTTCATTACAGAAAATCCTGCTTTGTTCTACCATACACAGATCTCATTATCAATGAAGAAAAAAGCAAACACACACCTGGCCAGGCCTCTGATAAACATCTGTGTAGAATGAGGCCCTAAGAAGCAGTTATAAGGAAGAAATGTCATCAGCTTATCTCTCTCTAGACCCATAATTATCATGTCATCTGTAGAGGGCACTTCTGACCTTGAGGTTGTTAGTAAGTTGTACCATCCAATGGAAAGTGAACTTCCTAATTCCAGGAAAACAGTGGAGTGGGAACAGCTGAGCTCTGGGTTTCCCATGTGTGAGCTACTCTCCCAGGCCATATCTGTCTGTGTGGATGAGCTGATCCCAGTCCTTGTGGACAAAACAAAAGGAAAATTAATGATGTCCCATTTAAAAGAAGTAGAAAAACATTTCACTTCCCCAAGGTATCCTTTCTGCTTCCAAAACTTTCCTAATAGCCTCCATAGTTAATTGATAGTGGCTTCAGAATCCCAACTGGAAATTATCAGCACTTTTGCTAAAATTAGAAAATGTCCAAGCCAGCCACATAATCTTCAACCTACAGTCTGTCCTGCCTGTGGGATGTGCTGAGGTAAGAGTGGGCTAGAGATTGAGGGAGTGGCCAACCAATGACTGGTCTAGCCTAAAACCATGGCAGGAGAGTAATCCCATCCCTGACATTGCTGTCATCAGAAGAACCCACAGGCTAGTAGACCCAGATCTAGGATAGCACCAAACATGACTGGAAAAAATATGTCAATGTTATGATGCCTAACGTTATTCTGCTATTCTCATAGATTGGTGCCTACCCCAACAGTCATCAGAGAGGCTTCCTCCAGCAACTGATGGGAACAGATGCAGACCCACAACTACACATTAGGCTAAAATGAAGAAGAAAAGAAAAAAATCTACAGCTAAAACCTGTGGGTTTTTTTTTTTTTTTGCTTAATCAGAGGGAATATTAAAAAATTTTCTATGATATCTAACATAAACCCAAAGCAGAGATTTTATGGTGGCTGGACAGGGACTAGGTTATGAGGCACAGGAAAGATGATCTAAATCATACCAGAGCTGTGGTGGTTTACATGAGATATCCCCAGAGTCTTGGGAATTTGAACACTCAGTTTCCATTTGATGTTGCTGTATGGGGAGAAGCATTTATCTATTTATTCTTCAATATTAAAAATTTGGGAATCAGATATTAGGGTAAGAACCTGAATTATCAGAGAAGTGGAGAAGTGATGATCTCTCTCTCTCTCTCTCTCTCTCTCTCTCTCTTTCTTTCTCTCTCTCTGTCTCTGTCTCCCTCTCTCTCTGTGTCTCTGTCTCTGTCTCTCTCTCTCATTCCTAGATCCCAAATGCTGAGACTCTAACTCCAGCCCACTACTGCCTGTGTCTTTCTATCTGTTCTTGGTCTTACAAAACTTCTATGTCTAATTTTGGTGAGCTAGTAGCTAGTTCCACCCTCTCATTCAAACAAACTTTATTGTCAGTCTCAGGAGCATCAGAATGTGATCAAATTATCCCGCAATATTTCCCCTTTTTTGTCTAATTAAAAATGGAAGTTTTTAACTCTAGCACAGTATAACTATATACAATAAGAACAATTATTGGGTAAGAATTACATTCACAAAGTCCAGTCCATTTGCATTTGGCTAAATCAGAAAAAATACTCCATTTTCTCTCCTATCTTTGTGAGTCCAGAGTGTTGTACCTAATTTACTTTCTATCCTAACTTGTATTACCAATCCCAAATTTTTTTAACCTCAAAACATTTTCTTAGAGAAACAATTTAATTGTGTCACTCAGCCTTATATACTTTACACCACTTTTGTGAGTTTCACCCCAATAACTGGCCTCAGGTTTGATTTTATTAATAAGACCTTCTAAGATTCCTGCTACATTTTGGGTTGGTAATACAAGTTAGGATAGAAAGTAAATTAGGTAACCTGCATTTCTTTATTATCTTAAATAGTTTGTAATAATAACATTCAAGGACCAGAAACATACATTACATTGTTAAATGAATTACATAGGTAGAACAACCTAAACAAGAGTAGAAACATAAGCACAGAATGTTCTAATAAAAATAACCTTAAATTTGTATCAATATACAAAAATCCATACCAATGTAAAATATTTAAGAATATTTAGTTATTTATTAGTTTAAATGTAGATTCAATAATCTACCCTTTTATCTTATCATCACTGTACCTGCCTTTTTCTTTTCTGAATGAGATCCCTGAATCTAATTTCCTTTGTTGAGTTTCCTCCCTGACTCTGACCAATAACATCTTGCAATCAACCCCACTAGAGGATTATAAATATCCATAAACCACCAAACAACTAAAAGCCACCATCCCACCTCTTGGTTTCTTTGGTCCAGGGGTGATGGAATCTTTAGGGGACCCTGAAAAAATTGAGTCCTTGGAGGGCTAGTTGTTGTCCAGTCTCTGTGTGACAGAAAAGTGTAGGGCTGGAGTAGGGTATGAGGTTGGAACATTTCAGCTAGCCACCTTGAAATTGTCTTAAGCAGTTTGTAGTCCAAATCTGATCTCTGGGTGGTGTTTGTCACCTTAATGGCATTAACTACAATCCAGGTGGGATCATCATTTTCGGCCCCTGTCATCCTTTCAAAAGTCACTATAAATATGGTTACAGTTTATCACATAAAACTTAAAAATGTTAAATGTCATATGAAGCTGTTCTGAGAAAAATTAAAGGATCACAATTTCTTAAGTACATTCCGGGTATAAAAACTTAATTCCTAGTTTCCCAAATCAGACACAAGCCTGAAATCATGTACAGAAAAGTAGATGAAGGTTTTTTTTAGAATGAGCTAGTAGTCTATATGGCAATTAATATCTTGATAGAAAGTTTAAATATATATTAATATATAGTAAATATAAGTGTTTTACATATATGTATATTTATCTCATAAATTTTGAGATATTTATACCTTAAGAAAAGTATTAAAGAGTTGCAATAAAGCAAGGATTATGAGATAGTGGCAATAGAATAGTCTCTTAATTTTGGTTTTTCTTTTGTTCTAAATCAAGTGGCTCTTCTGACATGAGACATGATTTTGGAATTTTCTTTAACAATCATGCTTAGGTTTAGGAGAAGGAAAGAGCCATGCTCCAACTCCAAAGCCAGCTTTAACTTTTAATTGAACTGGGACTACAAAAAGACTGCTTGCCTTATCTGTCTGTAGAGAACAGCAGAAACAAACATTTGGGATGACTTATAAAAACTTTTTCCTGTTGAAAATATGTTATACCATGAGGTCAATTTTCTGTTTCTTTGGAAATTTTCTCTGGATGATTAGTCTTTTTTCTTCAAATGTCTTATTTCTCCAGTTGTCTTCAGATTTCTTAGTTGTATTTTTTTTCCTGGATAGATAAAAACAAAATTCTGCCCCAACCCTAATATGGGGAGTTTCCATTTTTTGGCAGGTTATATCTGATCAAATGAAAGGCATTTATTAGACATATATGTTAGGTTATACTGAATGACCACATTGTTGATGAACTATCTCTGCTTCTAATCAAGCAACTCTCCTGTTTGAATCTATTTTTTACCAAGTTTGATGGTATCCACAGCTTTTTTTCTTCAATGGAAACAAAAGCAAAATTTCTTCCAGAATGTAACACATATTCTGTTTTCCCTCTGAGGTCAATACATCTTTAAAGGTGCAAGCTGATTTAATTCAGGAGATTATTCAACCATCCAATGTCTCCACAACTGTCAATCTTTTTCATTAGCATTTTAAAAATTTAAAGTAAATAAAATCCTGTGACATCTACCTCTGGGGTCTTTATTACCCCTTTCTGTTTATTAAGCATATCTTTTAGAGTGTGATTAGACCTTTATATAACTGCATGTCCTATAGGATTATGTAGTATACCTGTAATATGCTTTATGTTATAATATGCAGAAACTGTTTAATTTTACTAGAGACCTAAGTTGGAGCATTGTTAGTCTTAGTTTGTACAGGTATCCCCATAATGGCATGACTTCTAATAGATATGTAATTACAGAATCAGCCTTTTCAGAACTCAAAGATGTTGTCCATTGAAATCCAGAATACATATTTATGGTGTGGTGAACACATTTTAATTTTCGAGTCTCTGCAAAATGAAACACGTCCATTTGCCAAATTCATTTCTTTGTGTACCCTTTTTTATTACTACCTGCAGGTAGTGGAGTTTGGTTATACAAGGAACAAGTAGGATATTTCCTTATAATTTCCTTGGCTGGTGGACAAGTGATAGAAAAATCTTTCTTCAAAACCTTTTTATTAACATGATATTTCTTATTAAATTCTGAGGCTTCTCGCACATTTTCCTACCAATAGCTGATAGATTTCTCATTACCTTGTGCTAGAGGGCCTGGAAGACCTATATGGGATCTGATAAATGTTATATACAACAGAGAGAGAGATTTGTTACAGAATATGTTTTTGGTGATGTGTGTATATCAGAATTAAACTTATTATTTACTTAATTATAAGAAATTATCAGAAATAGAAATTCACCCT
>NW_023411316.1:0-20258 GCF_903995425.1 Onychomys torridus
TATTTTTTAGGCGTTTATGTTAGGGTTAGTGTTAGTTTAGGTTAGGGTTAGGTTAGGTTAGAGTTTTGTGTTAGGTTAGGTTAGTTTAGAGTTTAAATGTTATAGATTTTTAGGTTGAGAGTTAGGGGTTAGGGTTAAGGTCAGACTTTCATTTCTTGGGATTGTGGTTAGGGTTATGGGTTACAAGATTTTAGAATCAGGGTTTGAGAAATTTGTGAGTAGGGTCAGTGTCAGGATTGCCTTAGGGTAACTGGTTAGAGGTCTATCCGGTTATTGCTGGGGGAGATTTTGGTTAGTGTTAGGGATAGATTTATGTTTGGTCATGTTAGGGTAGGATAGTTTGTGGTTCGGTTTATGGTTAGATTTAGGATTAGAATCAGGTTAGAGTAAGGGTAGGTCAGTTTGTGGTTATGATTTTTTTAGGGTTAGGTTTTTGATCATGTTAGTGTTAGTTTAAGGTTAGGGTTAGGTTCAGGTTAGGGTTAGGGGGAGGTTAGGGTTAGGGATTTTGTCAGGTTATGGTTAGGGTATGGGTGTCTGACGTTAGGGTTAAGTGTTTGTGTTAGGTTTACGGTCAGGTTAGTGTTAGGGTTAGTGTTAGGGTTCTGGTCAGTTTAGGATTAGGGTCAGGTTAGGGTTAGGTTTAGTCTTTGTGTTATGTTAATGTTAGGGTTAGGGTTATGTTAGTGTTAGGGTTATGTGTTTAGTTATTCTTTGGAGTTAATAGTTAGTTCCAATAGTGACCTTTGTCCTCTTCAGATGTCCTGTTTCCTCCACTCTCTGTTCAGAAGGTAACTTCCTGTTTCCTCTTTATACCATCTGTAGGCTTCCCATGATGCTTTTCTCTATGACATCACCATATATGGACTACATGTCTCAATATCCCTTTTCTATAACTTCATTACATATGAACTATATTTCCCATATTATTTTCTCTATGGCATCATTAAATGTGGAATACATCTCCCATGATGCCTTTCTGCATGTCATCATCACATATGGACTTCATTTGCCATGGTGCATTTCCCATGTCATCATTACATATGGACTCTGTTTCCCAGGATTCCTTGCTCTGTATTTTCTCTATGTGTTTGACTTCATCTTAGATTAGGCCCTGGGTCATGTAAGGTTAGATTAGGGGAGTTTGTGGTTAAGATTAGTATTAAATTCAGGCCTAGGGTTAGGGTTAGGGTTAGGGTTTTGGTTAGTGTTAAGGTTAGGGTTACATTAGGGTTAGGTTAGAGGAGTTTGTGGTAGTTTGGTGGTTAGATTTAGCTTCCACGTCAGGTTAGGGTTGGGGTCGGGGAGCTTTTCGTTAGTGTTAAGGTTAGTTTTACTCTTAGGGTCAGGTTATGATCAGAGTGAGTGTTTGTGGTTAGCATTATGGTTATTTTTAAGTTTTGGTCAGGTTCGTGTTACAGTAGTGGATATTGTGGTGAGGGTTAGAATTTACTGTTGGTTAAATCCAGTGCTGACCTTTAACCTCAACAGTTTTCCTGCTTCTTCTTCTTTAAAGTTAGAAGAAATCTTCCTGTTTCTTCTTTATGCCGTCAGTAGTCTTCCCATGATGCATTTCATTGCTATTACTACATATGGACTACATTTCCCATGATTTCTTTCTCTTTGACATCATTTCTGATTGACTACATTTGAGACTACATTTCCCAGCATGCCTTGCTCTAAATGTCCTCCTTCCTGCTGTGTGTCCTCCCTTCCACAGTGTGTCTTCCTGGTATACTACATTTCCCCTAAAACCTTTCTCTATGACATCATTACCTGTGGACTACATTTCCCAGGATGCCCTGTGCTCTATTGCCTCCTCTTGTTTTACTTCATCACCCAGGATGCATTTCTGTCTTCCTTTGCATTGTACTTGAAACTCCATTTCCTGTCTTGGCTCTCAAGTCATTAGGAAATGTCCTCTTCCCTTTTTAGAGCATCAGTACCTGTACTTCTTTATTTCCCAGCATGCATCTCGGGTCATTTCACTGGATGCCTTTCATGACACAGTGTGGATCGGACTCCATTTCCCACTCTTCGTTTTCCATACATGAGTATGACACTGGAAACTTCATTTCCCATCATGCCTCTTAGATAGTTTCCTTTTCATTATACCAACACTATGATGGACTCCGTTTCCCAGGATGTCTTTCTTTACACCATCATTTGGACTCCATTTCCCAGGATCCCTTTCTTAACAGCTTCACTACATCAGAATTCTTTTCCCAGGATGCCTTTCACTACATCATCATTTGGACTCCATTTCCTAGGATGCATTTCTCCCCAGCATCACTATGATGGACTCCATTTCCCAGGATGCCATGCTCCACAGCACCATGACATGTTGGACTCCATTTCCCAGGTGTCCTGTGTCCTCAGGAGTTTCCCCTTTTCTTCAGCAGGTGTCCAGGGCCTCAGCAGGTGACCTGACCTTCTGCACGGTTGTGCTGCCTCAGCAGTGTGGGGTTGTGGGTCAGGGTCAAGAGGTCAGGATCTGGAATTAGAGTTAATATTTACGGCTTGGGTTAGGGTCAGGGTCAGTGGGTCAGAGTCATGGGTTAGGGTTAGCATTTGAGTTAAGTTTTATGGGTTAGTGTTAGGGTTAAGTTAGGGTTATTTTTTAGGGTTATGTTAGGGTTAGTGTTAGTTTAGGTTAGGGTTAGGTTAGGTTAGAGTTTTGTGTTAGGTTAGGTTAGGTTAGAGTTTTGGGTTAGGTTAGGTTAGGTTAGTTTAAGTGTTATAGATATTTAGTTTGTGAATTAAGGGTTATGGTTAGGGTCAGACTTTCATTTCAGGAGGTTATAGTTAGGGTTATGGGTTACAAGTTCTTACAATAAGGTTTTGAGGAGTTTGTGAGTAGTGTTAGTGTTAGGATTGAGTTAGGATTATGGGTTAGGGGTCTTTCGGGTAATTATTGGGGGATTTGTGGATAGTGTTAGGGTTAGATGTAATCTTTGTATAAGGTTTGTGTAGGGGAGTATGTGCTTAGGTTTATAGTTAGATCTAGGCTTGGGGTTAGTTTTAGATTAGTTTAGGCGAGTTTGTGGTTAGGGTTCGGGTTAGATTTAGGGTTGGAGTCAGATTAGAGTTAGGATAGGTGAGTTTGTGGTTATGGGTTATTTTTAGATTTAGACTTGGGGTCAGGTTAGGGTAGGCGAGTTTGTGGTTAGGGTTAGGGTGAGATATAGGCTTGGGGTCAGGTTAGAGTTTTGGTTGGCCAGTTTGTAGTTTTGGATGTTTGTTAGGGTTATGTTTAGGGTCATGTTATTTTAATATTACGGTTAGGGTTAGGGTCAGGTTAGGCTTAGGGTGAGGTTATGTTTAGGGTTAGGCCTTCTGTCATGATTCTGTTAGGGTAAGGCAATTTGTGGTTAGGGTTTTGTGTTAGGGTTTGTTTTATGGTCAGGTTAATGTTAGGGTAAGTCTTAGGGGTATGGTCAGGTTTAGGTTAAGGTCATGTTAGTGTTAGGATTAGGCTTGTCTCACGTTAGGGTTAGGGTTAATATTAGGGTTATGTGTTTAGTTAGTTGTTGGGGTTATTTTTTAGTTCAAGCCATGACCTTTGCCTTCCTCTGGTGTCCTGTGTCCTCTACTCTCTGTTCTGAAGGTTACTTCCTGTTCCCTCTTTATACCATCAGTAAGCTTCCCATGATTCATTTCTCTATGATATCACCACATATGGACTACATGTCTCAATATCCCTTTCTCTATAACATCATTACATATGAACTACATTTTCTGTAATGCCATGCCCATGACGGTGTCGCCTGCGTGACAAATGCCTTGGATAAGGTAGTTACGTGGGAAAGGGGGGCTCGCGGCCCTTGGGTCTATGCCCCCGGCGACCCCTCATCAATTTGCCCGAATCAAGGTGCCAGGCTACACGGAACCACGCAGATCTGCTTGCAGAGGCTGGCTGGCACTCTGCCTTCTTCTCTTTGCAGCTGTAATTATTGTTGTTTCCTTGTGTATTAATTCCAAGAAGTTAACTCTTAATGTTCCTGATGTGCCCCATTTTCCTCAAAAATGGCTTCAATACTCCCACCTATGATTCAAGCTTTTAGGCCAACAGTTCAAGAGGGTCCCTAAAGTTTGGAGGAATTCATGAATGATTTAGAGCAGAAAGAACTTATGATTCAGAAGGACGAAGATTCTAGCCAGGAGAGAATGAAAGTAAAGGTTCAGGCACTCATAGGCAATTCACACGCGCAGCCGACAGCAGCTGCGAGGAAGCAGTTACAGGAATTAGCCATTCCTACAAGAATTATTCAGGGACAAATAAAGTTTCTCATCAAGGGTCGATGGTGGCAACCCCCTAACTTTAATCTTAGATATAGTAATTATTTAGAGCCATTACCTTTTACGGGAGCTTATGACGTACATGGGAACCGATGTGTGAATCATAATGGTATGAAAACAGAATGGCATAAGTTACAATTCATGGAAAGATTAGCTAGGTACCGACCCCCCTGGTGCCTTCTCACCCACAGATAAAGGTTAAAATATTTTCACACAAATGAAACCATGGTTAGAACAATGATGGAAAGGGTTTAATTTTGATACAGAACAAAGGTGTAGAAGGAAAACTACAGCTAGGGCCGTAATGTTCTCTGTCCGGATGAGGAACCACAAAAGAAAAAATAAAGGCTATACTCATGAGATCTGTTAATCATTCTGAGAAAAATATGTAACTACATTGTTGATTCTATGTTTGTCACCCTACTGGCTGATTGCCATGTTTCCCCAAGTAACTGTATAAAATTCACTGCTTGGTCTGAATAAAATTGCAGCAGCTTCACAACATACTCTCGTGTCTGTGGCTGTCTGTCATTCGCCGAATCCTACTTATCCTGAGTACCTTCACCCCGTTCTCCCTCGGTCTGATGGTCTAGCTGAGATCCAGTCCGCGGCACTGTAATGTTTTATCTATGTTATCATTATATTTGGACTACATCTCCCATAATGCCTTTCTGTATGACATCACCACATATGACTACATTTGCCATGGTGCATATCCCCATGTCATCACTACATTTGGACTCCATTTCCCAGGATTCCATTTCAGTACATTAGAACTGTTCTAGAACCTGCATTTCCCATCATGCCCCTTGGATGGTTTCCTAGGATCCCTTTCCTTAGAGCATTGCCACATGTTGGACTCTACTTCCTAGAATGATTTTCTCAGTATTGGTATTCTATTCCAAACTACATTTCCCAACAGGATATTCAGATCATTTCCAATGATGCCTTTCCTTATAGCATAAGTGATTTAGACTCCATTTCCCAGGATGCTTTTCACTACAGCATCATTTGTACTCCATTTCCAAGGATGCCTTTCAGTAGAGCATCATTTGGACTTCATTTCCCAAGATACATTTTTTCTCCACCATCAATATATTTCATACTTCATTTCCCAGTATGCCCTTCCCCACAGCATCATTTGGACTCCCTTTCCCAGGATTCCTTTCTTAACAGCATCACTACATTTCTGACTTCATTTCCCAGGATACCCTTCTCCACAGCATCACTATGATGGATGTCATTTCCCAGGATGCCTTTCTCCACAGTACCGTGACATGTTGGACTCCATTCCCAGGTGTCCTGTGTCCTCACGAGTTTCCCTTTCTCTTCAGCAGGTGTCCAAGGCCCTCAGCAGGTGTCCAGGGCCTCAGCAGGTGACCTGACATTTGGCAGGGTTGTGCTGCCTAGGCGGGTGGGGGTCAAGTTCAGGGTGTCAGTGTCAGGTTAAAGTTAAGGTTAGGTTAGTGTTAAGGCTTATGGGGTTTTAGGGTAAGGGTTAGTGTTTGGGTCAGGGTTTAGGTTCAGGGCATTAAGGTAATGGTTATGGTTAGTGTTAAGTTTAAGGTTATGGTTATGGTTAGGTTTATGTTTAGGTTTACGGTTATGGTTATGGTTAGGGTTAAGGTTATGGTTATGGTTATGGTTAGGGTTAAGTTATGGTTAAGATTATGGTTATGGTTATGGTTAAGGTTATTGTTATGGTTATGGTTAATGTTAGGGTTATGGTTATGGTTAGGTTTAAGTTTAGGGTTAGGGTTATCGATTAGGGTTAGGGTTAGGGTTAAGGTTGGTGTTATAGTTAGGTTAGGGTTAGGGTTAGCGATTAGGGTTAGGGTTAGGGTTGGGGTAAGTGTTAGGGTTAGGGTTAATGTTTGTTTAGGGTTTGTGCTCTGGACAGTTTGACGCTGGAGATCAGGGTCAGGCATTCAGGGTTAGGTTAGCCTTAGGTGTCTCTACATTTTGGACTTCATTTTCCATGTTGCCTTGCTGTAGTCCCATGTTAGAAACTACATTTCCAATCATGCCTCTTCGCTGATTTCCTAGGTTACTTTTTCCTATAGCATCACTCTGTGTTGATCTCCATTTCCCAGGATGCTTTTCTTTGTACTGTCCATCTATTCTGAACTACATTTCCCAGCATGGCATTGAGTCAGAAAGAAACTTACTATTTCCTCTTTATACCATCAAAATGCTTTAAAGTACTTTTCCCAAGATGCCTTTCTTAACAGCATCACGACATTCCAGACTTCATTTCCCAGGATGCCTTTCACTACACCATCACTTGGACTCCATTTCCCAGGATGCCTTTCTCCACAACACCATGGCATGTTGGACTCCATTTCCCAGGTGTCCTGTGTCCTCAGAAGTTTCCCATTTTCTTCAGCAGGTGTCCAGGTCCCTCAGCAGGTGTCCAGGGCCTCAGCAGTTGACCTGACTTTTGGCAGGGTTGTGCTGCCTCAGCAGTGTGGTTTTGGTGGTCAGGGTCAAGAGATCAGGATCAGGGGTTAGAGTTAATAGTTAGGGCTTGGGTTAGGGTCAGGGTCATTGGATCAGAGTCATGGGTTAGGGTTAGCGTTAGGGTTAAGTTTTATGGGTTTTTCGGTTTAGGGTCAGGGATTAGTGTCAGGGGGTCATGGTCAGGATCAGGGGGTTAATCTTAGGGTTAGGCTAGATTAGGGTTTGTGTTGAGTTAGGGTTATTGGTTAGGGTTAGGTTATGGTTAGTGTTAGGCTTAAGTTAGGGTTATTGGTTAGGGTTATGTTAGGGTTAGGGTTATGTGAGGTTATGATTAGTGTTAGATTAGCATAGAGTTTTGTGTTAGGTTAGTTTAGGTTAGGTTTAAGTGTTATAGATTTTTAGGTTGAGATTTATGGGTCAGGGTTAGGGTCAGACTTTCGTTTCAGCATGTTTTGGTTATGGTTATGGCTTACATGTTTTTTCAATCAGGGTTGAGGGGTTTGTGGGTAGGGTTAATATTAGGATGGTGTTAGTATTACAGATAAGGGGTCTTTCAGGTAGTTTCTGGGGGAGTTTGTGGTTAGTGTTATGGTTAGATCTAGGATTGGGGTCAATTTTATGTTAGTATAGGCAAATTTGTGGTTAGGGGTGGGTTAGATTTAGGCTTGGAGTCAGGTTAGAGTTTGGGTAGGCGAGTTTGTGGTTATGGTTATTTTTAGATTTATGCTTTGGGTCAGGTTAGGGTAGGAGAATTTGTGGTTAGGTTTGGGGTTAGATTTATGTTTGGAGTCTGGTTAGAGTTTGGGTAGGCAAGTTTGTGGTTTGGGTTTGTTAGCGTTTGGTTTAGGTTCATGTTAGTGTTAGTATTATGCTTAGGGTTTGGGCCATGTTAGGGTTAGGGTGATGTTATGCTTAGGGTTAGGCCTTCTGTCATGATTCCATTAGGGTAAGGCAGTTTGTGGTTTGGGTTTTGTGTTAGGGTTTGGTTTTTGGGCAGGTTTGTGTTAGGGTTATTCTTATTGTTATGGTCAGGTTTAGGTTAGGGTCATGTTAGTGTTAGGGTTAGGATTGTGTCAGGTTAGTGCTATGGTTAGTGTTAAGGTTATGTGTTTAGTTAGTCTTTGGGGTCATTTGTTAGTTCCAGCCGTGACCTTTGTCCTCCTCAGGTCTAGTTTCCTCCACTCTCCGGTCAGAAGGTAACTTCCTGTTCCCTCTTTATTCCATCAGTAGGTTTTCCGTGATGCATTTCTCTATGATATCACCACATATGGACTACATGTCTCAATATCCCTTTCTCTATGACATCATTACATATGAACTACATTTCCCGTAGTATTTTCTCTATGATATCATTACATGTGGACTACATCTCCCGTAATGCCTTTCTCTATGACATCATCACATATGACTGCATTTGCCATGGTGTATTTCCCCTTGTCATCTTTACATTTGGACTCCATTTCCCAGGATTCCTTGATCTATATTTTCTCTATGTGTTTGACTTCTTCTTCCAGGATGCCTCCCCAGGGTTAGGGTTAGGGTCAGCTTAGGTGAGTTTCTGGTTAGTCTTATGGTTAGATAAAGGCTTAGGGTCAGGTTCGGGATTCTGTTGGCTTGTTTGTGGTTATGGTTATGGTTATGGTTATGGTTATGGTTATGGTTAGTGTAGGGGAGTTTGTGGTTAGCGTTAGGGTTAAACTTAGGCTCTGGGTCAGGCTAGGTTTAAGGTAGGGAAGTTTGTGGTTAGGGTTAGGGTTAGATTTAGGATTTGGGTCAGTTGGTGTTAGGGTAGGGGATGTTTTGTTGAGGGTTAGGGTTTACTGTTGGTTAAATTCAGGGCTCTCCTTTGCCTTCATCTGTTTTACTGTTTCCTCTTCTGTAAAGTTTGAAGAAATCTTCCTGTTTCTTCTTTATACCATCAGTAGTCTTCCCATGATGCATTTCTCTATCATATCACTACATATGGACTACATTTCCCATGATTCCTTCCTCTTTGACATGATTTCATATCGACTACATTTCAGACTATGTTTCCCAGGATGCCTTGCTCATAATTTTCTCCTGTCTGCAGTGTGTCCTCCTGTCCACATTGTGTCTTCCTTGTTCACTACACTTCCCATAATGCCTTTCTCTATGACTTCATTACACATGGACTACATTTCCCAGGATGCCTTGCTCCACAGCACCTTGACACTGTGGACTGCATTTCCCAGGTGTCCTGTGCCCCCAGATTTTTCCCCTTTTCTTCAGCAGGTGTCCAGGGCCCTCAGCAGGTGACCTGACCATCTGCAGGTTTGTGGTACCTCATTGGTTGGTTTCAGGGTTATGGGGTCAGGGTTAGGGGTAGAGTCAGGCGACTAGGTCTGGGGGTCAGATTCATGGGGTCAGAGTCAGTGGATTAGGTTAAGGGTTCACATTTAGGGTTTTTGTCTTGGGCTGGGCTAAGGCTTAGTTTAAGGTTATCTTAGGTTTAATGGTTAGGGTTAGAGTCAGGGGTTCACAGTTAGGGTTAGGGCTATGGTCAATGTTTTAGGTTTTATGGCTAAGAGTCAGAGTTAGGTTAGGGTCAGGGGGTCACTGTTAGGGTTAGAGTTATTAGTTATGGTTATGGTTAGTGGTTAGGGTTAGGGTTAGGGTTAGGGTTAGGGTTAGGGTTCGTGGTTATGGTTAGTGGTTACTGTTAGTGATTACATTTAGTATAAGTGTTAGGGTTAGGTTTGGGTTGTTATTATGGTTACAGTTAGTGGTTAGGTTTATGGTTAGTGGTTTGTGGTTAGATTTAGGGTGTGCTTTCCCCTCAGCAGGTGTCTCTGACCCTCCTGAGTTGTCCTATGTCTCTGCTCTGTAGTAGGAATAAAACTTCCTGTTCCCTCTTTATAGCATCATATGCTTTGGATCCATTTCCCAGGATGCCTTTCTCTGTAGTGGTCATCCATTCCAAACTACATTTCCCAGCATGCCTCTCAGGTCATTCTGCAGGATGCCTTTGATGGTACCATTACTGTGGATTGGACTCCTTTTCCCAGGATTCCCTTTCAGTACATTAGAATGGTTCTAGAAACTACATTTCCCATCATGCCTCTCAGGTAACTTTCCAGGATGCCTTTGATGACACCATCAGTGTGGTTTGACTCCGTTTCCCAGGATTCCATTTCAGTACATTAGAACTGTTCTAGAACCTGCATTTCCCATCATGCCCCTTGGATGGTTTCCTAGGATCCCTTTCCTTAGAGCATTGCCACATGTTGGACTCCATTTCCCAGAATGATTTTCTCAGTATTGGTATTCTATTCCAAACTACATTTCCCATCAGGACACTTGGGACATTTCCCTTGATGCCTTTCCTTATAGCATCAGTGCTTTAGACTTCATTTCCCAGGATGCCTTTCTCTATATCATCACTACACTTTGGCCTCCATTTCCCAGGATGACTTTCTCCACACATCACTATAGTTGGACTCCATTTCCCAGGATGCCTTTTCCACAGCACCATGACATGTTGGACTGCATTTCCCAGGTGTCCTTTGCCCTCAGGAGTTTTCCCTTTTCTTCATCAGTTGTCCAGTGCCTCAGCTGGTGACCTGACCTTCTCCAGGTTTGTTGTGACTCAGTGAGTTGAGGTTATAATCAGGGGTCAGGGTCAGGTTCATGGTCGGGTTCATGTTCAGGTTAAGGGTGACAGGGTCATGTTGTCAGGGTTACTGTTAGGGTGAGGGGGTTATCGTTTCAATTAAGGTTTACTGGTTTTTAGGTTTAGGGTCAAAGGGTTAGGGTCAGCAGGTTAAGTTATGGCGATGGGTTAGGGTTAATGTTATGGTTAAGGGTTAGTGTTTAGGGTTAGAGTTATGTTGAGTGGTTAGGGTTAGTGGTTAGGATTAGTGGCATCCCTTATTCTCAGCAGGTTTCTCTGACCCTCTGCACTTGTCTTGTGTCCTCCACAATCCCACTGTTCCTCTGCTGGTTCCTCTTCATCAGCAGTGAATTTCCCATCATGCCTCTCAGGTCATTCCCCAGGATGCCTTTGATGACACCATCACTGTGGATTGGACTACTTTTCCCAGGATTCCCTTTCAGTACATTAGAATGGTTCTAGAAACCACATTTCCCATCATGACTCTCAGGTAACTTTCCAGGATGCGTTTAATGACACCATCACTGTGGATTGGACTCCGTTCCCCAGGACTCCCATTTAGTACTTTAGAATGGTTCTAGAACGTGCATTTCCCATTATGCCCCTTGGATAGTTTCCTAGGATCACTTTCCTTAGAGCATTGCCACATGTTGGACTCCATTTCCCAGCATGCCTTTCTTGGTATTGGTTTCTGTGTTCCAAATGACATTTCCCATCAGGACACTCGGGTCATTTCCCAGGATGGCTTTCTCTACAGCATCTTTTGGAGTTCATTTCCCAGGATGCCTTTCTGTATAGCACCATGAAATTAAGGAGACCATTTCCCACTATGCCTTTCTCTGTACCATCAGCATACTATTTACATGAATTTTCATAATGCCTTTCTCTATAGAATCACTGTTTGGACCTCATTTCCCAGAATGCCTGTCTCTGTATCCTCACTACCTAGTGGACTTCATTTCCCAGGATGCCTTTCTCTACAGCCTCATACTGTGTTCTACTTCATTTCCCAGGATGCCTTGATTCACAGCAACATTTAGGGTTATCGTTAAAGGTTAGGGATCTGTTTGTGGTGAGATTAAGGGTTTGTGTTAAGTCTTTGGGGTTTTGTTTAGCTTTAGGTTGTCACGGTTAGGGTTCGGGTTTGGTTGCGTGGTTATGTTTAGGGAGTCAGGGTCAGGGTTAGGGTCAGAGACAGGGTCAGGTTCAGGGTTGGGGTTAGGGTTAGGGTCAGGATCAGGTTTGGGGTGAGGGTTAGGGTCAGTGTCAGGGTCAGGGTCAGTGTCTGGTTTGGCGTCAGGGTTAGGGTTAGGGTCAGTGTCAGTGTCAGGGTTAGGTTTAGTATTGGGGTTAATGGTTAGGGTCAGGGTCGGGTTTGGGGTTAGGATTATGGTCTGGGTTAGGGGCAGGGTCAAGGTAAGTGGTTAGTTAGGGGCTTTCTTTGCCCTCAGCAGGCGTCTCTGACCCTCATCTCGTGTCCTGTGGCCTCCATTCTTGGGTCAGAAGGAAACTTCCTGTTCCCTCTTTATAACATCAGTATGTTTGGACTCCATCAGTATGTGTTAAACTACATTTCCCATCATGCCTCTCGGGTCTTCTCCCAGGATGTCTTTCTTTACAGCATCAGTATGTGTTGAACTACATTTCCCATCATCCCTGTTGGGTCGGAAAGAAACTTCCTGTTCCCCCTTTATACCATCAGTGTGTTTGGACTAAATTACCCAGGATGCCTTTCTCTGCCTTGTCTGTCTAATATAAACTACATTTCCCATCATGCATCTCGGGTCTTCTCCCTGGATGTCTTCCCTTACTGCATCAATATGTGTAGAACTACATTTCCCAGGATGCCTTTCTCTGTATTGCCTAGTGTATTTCCAATCTACATTTCCCATGATACCTCTTGCGTCGGAAAGAAATTTCCTGTTCCCTCTTTATAGCATCAGCATGCTCTGGACTCCATTTCCAGCATGCCTTTCTCTGAAGTTGTCATCTGTTGAAAACTACATTTCCAATCATGCCCCTCTCATCTTCTCCCAGGATGTCTTTCCTTACAGCATCAATATATATTGAACTACATTTCCCAGGATTCCTTTCTCCGTAGTGTCTCTCTATGAAAAACTACATCTAATCAAGGCCCATGGGTCATTTCCCAGGATGCATTTCTCTGTATTGTCCATTTATTCCAAACTACATTTTCATCATACCTATTGTGTTCAGAAAGTAACTTCCTGTTTTCTCTATATTCCATGAATGTGCTTTGGACTCCATTTCCCAGGATGCCTTTCTGTGTAGTGTCTATTTAAAAGTACATTTCCCATCATGTCCTCAAATCATTTCCCAGGATGCCTGTCATTATAGATCACTATCTGTTGGACTTCATTGCCCAGATTGCCATTCTCTACCGTGTCAATTCATTTGGACTCCATTTCCCAGGATGCCTTTTTGTGTAGTGTCTGTCTATTTCCATCAAGCCAATCAGGTCATTTACCAGGATGCCTGTCATTATAGGTCACATTCTGTTGGACTCCATTTCCCAGGATGCCTCTCTGTGTAGTGACACTCTATTGAAATTTACTTCCTAGAGCATGAGAAATGCAGAGAGAGGCCTCCTGGGAAATGACCCAAGGGGAATGATGGGAAATGTACTTTGTAGAGCACAAGAAATGCAGAGAGAGGCCTCTTGGGAAATGTCCCATGTCTCATGAAGGGCAATATATCTCGTTGAGCAGAGAAATGCAGAGAAAGGAATCTTAGGAGATAATGCAAGTGGCATAATGGGAAATGAACATCCTAGACCTCTAGAAATGCTGTGAGGACTCCTGGGAAATGAGCCGATGGGCATGATGGGATGATGAAAAATGCACTTCCAAGAGCATGAGAAATGCAGAGAGAGGTCTCCTGGGAAATGACCCAAGGGGCATGATGGGAAATGTAGTTCCTAGAGCATGAGAAATGCAGAAAGAGGTGTCCTGGGATAGGAACAGAGAAGCATGATGGAAAATGAACTCCGTAGAGCTAGAGAAATGCAGAGAAGTCTCACAGGAAATGACCCGAGGGACATGATGGGAAATACACTTCTTAGAGAAGAAAAATGCAGAGAGGCCTCCTGGGAAATGACCTGAGGGTCATGATGGGAAATGTACTTCCTAGAGCATGGAAATTCAGAGATAGGCCTCCTGGGAAATGGCCCAAGGGACATGATGGGAAATGTACTTTTTAAAGCACTAGAAATGCAGACAGAGGCTTCCTGTGAAACGACAAGAGGGGTATGATGGGAAATGTAGTTTGTAGAGCAAACGAAATGCAGAGAGAATCCTCCTAGGAAATGAATCCAGAATCATGATGGGAAATATACTTCCTAGTGTACAAGAAATTCAGAGAGGCCTCTGGAAAGACCAGAGGAGGAGGATGTAAAATGTACTTCCTAGAGCAGGAAAATGGAGAGAGGTGTCCTGGGAAATGATTCAAGGAACATGTTGAACAATGCCCTACCTAGAGTAGAGAAATGCTGACAGAGGCCTCCTGGGAGATGACCGAAGGGGCATGATGGAAAAGTACTTCCCAGAGCATGAGAAATGCAGAGGCCTCCTGGGAAATGACCCCAGTTCCATGATTGGAAATGTACTTCCTTGATCATGAGAAATGCAGTGAGAGGCCACCTAGGAAATGTCTCGATGTGCATGATGGGAAATGTACTTCCTAGAGCATGAGAAGTGCAGAGAGAGGCCTCCTGGGAAATGACACTTGGGTAATTGTGGGAAATGTACTTACTAGAAGAAGAGAAATCCCGAGAGGCTTCCTGAAAAACAACCCAAGTTTCATGATGGGTAATGTACTTCCAAGAGCATGAGAAATGTAGAGAGAGGACTCCTGGCAAATAACCTGAGGGGCATGATGGGAAATGGACTTCCTAGAGCATCAGAAATGCAGAGAGAGGCCTTGTGGAATATGACCTGAGAGGCATGATGGGAAATGTACATCCTACAGCACAAGAAATGCAGAAAGAGGCCTCCTGTGAATGACCCAATGGTCGAAATATACTTCCCAGAGCAGAGAAATGGGGAGAGAAATCTCCTGGGAAATGACCTGAGCGGCATGATGGAAATGTACTTCCTAGAGCACAAGAAATTCAGACAGGCCTCAGGAAAACAACAGAGGAGCATGATGGAAAATGGACTTCCTAGAGCACGACAAATGAAGAGAAAGGCCTCGTGGGAAATGACCCAAGAGGTATAATGGGATATAATTCCTGGAGCAGGAGAAATGCAGAGAGAGGCCTCCTGGGAAAGAACTGAGTTCCATGATGAGAAATGTACTTCCTTGATCATTAGAAATGCATAGAGAGGCCACCTAGAAAATGATCCGTTGTGCATGATGGGAATTGTACTTCCTAGAGCATGGGAAAGGCAGAGAGAGGCCTCCTGGGAAATGATTTGGGGGCCATTGTGGGAAATGTACTTCCAAGAACAGGAGAAATACAGAGAGAGGACTCCTGGGAAAGACCTGAGACCTGAGTGGCATGATGGGAAATGTACTTCCAAGAGCATGAGAAATGCAGAGACACCTCCTGGGAAATGAACAAACGGTCATGATGTAAAATGTACCTCCTAGTGCATAAGAAATACAGAAAGGCCTCTTTGTAAATGACTTGAGGGGGATGATGGGAAATGTACTTCCTAGAGCACAAGGAATGCAGAGGCCTGCTGGGAAATGAACCAAGGCACTTGAAGGGAAATTTACTTCCTAGTGGAGAGAAATGCAAAGGCCTCCTGGGAAATGACCCGAGGTTCATAATGGGAAAAACAGTTATAAGGTCATGAGAAATACGGAGAGAGGCCTCCAGGGAAATGACTCGTGGGGCATGATGGGAAATGTGATTCCTGGAACAGAGAGATGCAAAGAGGACTTCTGAAAAACCACCCGAGTTTCATGATGGACAATGTAATTCCAAAAGCACAAGAAATGCAGAGAGAAGCCTCCTGGGGAAGACCTGAGTGGCATGATGGGAAATGTTCTTCCTAGAGCAGAGAAGTGCTGGCAGAGGTCTCCTTGGAAATAATCCAAGGGGCATGATGGGAAATGTACTTCCTAGAGCTCAAGAAATAGAGAGGGAAGCCTCCTAGGCAATGAATCGAGCCACATGATGGGTAATGTAGTTCATAGAGCATGATAAATGCAGAGTGGCCTCCTGGCAAATGACATGAGGGTCATGATGGGAAATGTACTTCCTAGAGCAAGAGAAATGCAGAGAGAGGCCTCCTGGGAAATGATCTGAAGTGCATGATAGGTAATGTACTTCCAAGAGCATGAGAAATGCAGAGAGGACTCCTGAGAAATGACCTGAGGGGCATGATGGGAAATGTACTTCCTAGAGCTTGAGAAATGCAGAGGGAGGCCTCCTAGGCAATGAATCAAGCAGCACGATGGGTAATGTAGTTCATAGAGTACGATAAAAGCAGAGAAGCCTCCTGGCAAATGACATGAGGGTCATGATGTGAAATGTAGTTCTTAGAGCAAGAGAAATGCAGACAGAGGCCTCCTGAAAAACAACCCGAGTTTTATGATGGGCAATGTAATTCCAACAGCACGAGAAAGACAGAGAGGCCTCCTGGGAAAGACCCGAGTGGCATGATATAAAATGTACTTCCTAGAGCTCGAGAAATGCAGAGGGAGTCCTCCTTGGATTTGAATTGAGCAGCATGATGGGTAATGTAGTTCATAGCGCATGAAAAATGCAGAGAGGCCTCCTGGCAAATGACATGAGGGGCATGATGGGAAATGTACTTCCTAGAGCAAGAGAAATGTAGAGAGAGGTCTCCTAAGAAATGACCCAAAGGGCATGATGGGAAATGTACTTCCTTGAGTACATGAAATGCAGAGAGGCCTCCTGGAAATTGACCTGAGGGGCATGATTGGAAATGTACCTCCTTGAGCAGGAGAAATATGGAGCGAGGCCTCCTCAGAAATGAACCAAGGGGCATGAAGGGATATATACTTCCTAGAGCAAAAGAAATACAGACACCTTGAGAGAACGCACCTGTGGGGCATGATGGGAAATGTATTTCCAGGAAAATAAGAAATGCAGAAAGATGTATCCTGGGTATATGACCTGACAGTCATGATGGGAAATGTAGTTCCTAGAGCAGAGAAATACAGCAAGAAGCCTCCTGGGAAATGACCTAAGAGGCATGATGGAAATGTACTTCATATTGCATAAGAAATTCAGAGATGCCTCCTGGGAAATAACCGGAGGGGCATGATGGGAAATGTAGATCTCAGTGCACAAGAAATACTGAAATGTCTCATGGTAAATGACTCAAAGGGGATGATGGGAAATGTACTTCCTAGAGCACGAGGAATGCAGTGGCTTGCTGGGAAATGACCCGAGGTTCATAATGGGAAAAACAGTTATAAGGTCATGAGAAATGTAGAGAGAGGCCTCCTGGGAAATGATGCGAGGGACATGATCGGAAATGGACTTCCTAGAGCATCAGAAATGCAGAGAGAGGCCTTGTGGAATATGACCTGAGAGGCATGATGGGAAATGTACATCCTACAGCACAAGAAATGCAGAGAGAGGCCTCCTGTGAATGACCCAATGGTCAAAATGTACTTCCCAGAGCAGAGAAATGGGGAGAGAAATCTCCTGGGAAATGACCTGAGCGGCATGATGGAAATGTACTTCCTAGAGCACAAGAAATTCAGACAGGCCTCAGGAAAAGAACAGAGGAGGAGGATGGGAAATGTACTTTCTAGAGCATGAAAAATGCAGAGAGGCCTCCTGGCAAATGACATGAGGGGTATGATGTGAAGTTTGTAGAGCAAGACATATGCAGAGAGAGGCCTCCTGGGAAATGACCCAAAGGGCATGATGGGAAATGTACTTCCTTGATTACATGAAATGCAGACAGGCCTCCTGAAAAATGACCTATGAGGCATGATGGAAATGTACATCCTATTGCATAAGAAATGCAGAGACGCCTCCTGCGAAATGACTGGAGGGTCATGATGGGTAATACACCTCCTAGTGCGCAAGAAATACTGAAATGCTTTATGGTAAATGACTCGAAGGGGATGATGGGAAATGTACTTCCTAGAGCACAAGGAATGCAGAGGCCTGCTGGGAAATGACCCAAGAGTCATAATGGGAAATACAGTTACAAGATCATGAGGAATGTAGAGAGAGGTCTCCTGGGAAATGACCCGATGATGGGAAATGGATTTCCTAGAGCATCAGAAATGCAGAAAGAGGCCTGGTGGAATGTGACCCGAGAGGCATGATGGAAATTTACTTCCTATTGCACAAAATAATGCAGAGACGCCTCCTGGGAAATGACCTGAGGGTCATGATGAGAAATATACCTTGTAGTGCACGAAAAAAATTGAAAGACATCATGATAAATGACTCAAGGGGGATGATGGGAAATGTACTTCCAAGAGCACAAGGAATGCAGGGAGGCCTGCTGGGAAATGATCCGAGGCACATGATGGGAAATTTAGTTCCTGGTGGAGAGAAATGCAAAGGCCTCCAGGGAAATGACCAAAGGGTCATAGTCGGAAATATAGTTACAAGGGCATGAGAAATGTAGAGAGAGGCCTCCTGGGAAATGACTCAAGGGACATGATGGGAAATGTAGTTCCTAGAACAGAGAAATGAAGAGAGGCCTCCTCAGAAACAACCTGAGTTTCATGATGGGCACTGTACTTCCAACAGCATGAGAAATGCAGAGAGAAGCCTCCTGGGAAAGACCCGAGTGGCATGATGGGAAAAGTACTTCCTAGAGCTTGAGAAATGCAAAGGGAGGCTTCTTAGGCAATGAATTGAGAAGCATAATGGATAATGTATTTCATAGAGCATGATAAATTCAGAGATGCCTCCTGGCAAATGACATGAGCGGCAGGATGTGAAATGTACTTCCTAGAGCACAAGAAATGCAGAGAGGTCTCCTGGGAATGGACCTGAGGGGCATGATGGGAAATGTAGTTCCTAAGGCAGGAGATAAATACCGAGAGTCTTCCTGGGAGAGGACCCGAGTGGCATGATGGGTAATGTATTTCTTAGTGCACAAGAAATACAGAGAGGCCTCCTGTGAATGACCTGAGGGGCATGAGTGAAATGTACTACCTACAGCACGAGAAATGCAGAGAGAGGCCTCATGGGAAAGAACAGAGTTTCATGATCAGAAATGTAGTTTCTAGAGCATGAGAAATGCAGAGTGGCCTGCTGGGAAATGATCCGAGGGGCATCATGGGACATTTACATCCCTTTGGAGAGAAATGCAAAGGACTCCTGGGAAAATACTCAAGGGGCATGATGGGTAATGGACTTCTTAGAGCAGAAAAATGCTGAGGGAGGCCTTCTGTGAAATGACCCAAGGGGCCTGATGGGAAATATACTTCCAAAAGCATGAGAAAGTAAGAGAGAGGCCTCCTGGGAAATTCATCAAAGGACATGTTGGGATATGAATCTCCTTGAGGATGAGAAATGCAGAGGCCACCTGGTTTTTGACCTGAGGGGCATGATGGGAAAAGTACTTCCAGGTTCATGAGAAATGAAGAGAGAGGCCTCCTGGGAAATAATCGAGGCGCATGATCAGAAATGTAGTTTTGAGAGCACAAGAAATGCATTGAGGCCTCCTGGGGAATGACCCAGGGGCATGATGGGAAATGTACTTCCTAGAGAATGAGAAATGCAGAGAGAGTCCTCCTGGGAAATGACCCCAGGAGTATGATGGCAAAAGTACTTCTTAGAGTACGGAAAATGCAGAGAGGCCTCCTGGGTATTGACCTGAGGGGCATGATGGGAAACTTACTTCCTAGAGCAGGAAAAATATGGAGCGAAGTCTCCTCAGAAATGACCCGGGGGCCATGATGGAAAATGAAATTGCTAGAGCACAAGTAATACAGAGAGGCTTCCTGGGAATTGACCTGAGGGGCATGATGGGTAATGTATTTCTTAGAGCACAAGAAATGCAGAGAGAGGCCTCCTGGGATATGACCCGAAGGGGCATGATAGATAATGAAATTACCAGAGCACAAGAAATACAGAGAGGCCTCCTGGGAATTGACCTGAGGGGCATGGGGTATTTCTCGGAGCACAAGAAATGCAGAGAGTCTTCCTGAGTAATTACCAGAAGGCCATGATGGGAAATATACTTCCTAGAGCAGAGAAATGCTGACAGACACCTCCTGGGGGATGACCCAAAGGGCATCATGGGAAATGTAGTTCCTAGAACAGAGAAATGAAGAGAGGCCTCCTGAAAACCGACCCAAGGGGCATGATGGGCAATTTAGTTCCTAGAGCACGAGAAATGCAGAGAGAGGAATCCTGGGAAAGAACTGAGTCTCATGATCTGAAATGAAGTTTCTAGATCACAAGAAATGCAGAGAGGTCTCCATGGACATGACTCATGAGCACGATGAGAAATGTATTTCCTAGAGCACAAGAAATGCAGAGAGAGGCCTCCTGGGAAATGACCTGAGGGACATTGTGGGAAATGTACTTCCAAGAACAGGAGAGATACAGAGAGGCCTACTGGGAAATGACTCAAGGGCCATGATGAGAAAGGTACTTCCTAGAGCAGAATATTGCAGACATAGGCCTTCTGGGAAATGGCCCAAAGAGTTAAGATGGGAAATGTACTTCCTAGAACATGAGAAATGCTGACAGAGGCCTCCTGGGAGATGACCCAAAGTGCATGATGGGAAATGGACTTCCTAGAACAAAGAAATGCTGAGAGGCCTCCTGAAAAGCGATGTGTGTGGCATGATGGGCAATGTTCTTAAGCAAAAGAAATGCAGAGAGAGGACCCCAGGGAAAAGACCTGAGGGGTATGATAGGAAATGTAGTTTCTAGAGCTTGAGAAAT
>NW_023411316.1:20283-101788 GCF_903995425.1 Onychomys torridus
GGCCTTCTTCATGATGTTACTTATAAGGTTGTTTTCTTCTTCTTCCATTCCATGATATTCAGGTCTAGTTGTTGGAGATGGGCTAGGTCCTGGTGATGGTGTGTTGCTCTTTATTTTGTTGTATGTACTTCTGCCTTGTTGTCTGCCCATCTCCTTGTTGGTTCCTTCTTGGTCTTATCAGTGTACATGGTCCAGATAGAACAGACAGATTTAGTGAGCCTCTCTCTGTTCCAGATGGAAGCTCTGGGCTGGATGGGAGCTCTGGTCCAGATGAGATTGCTGGCCAGATAGGAGCTGGGGGGCTGGACTCTGAGTCTCATGAATTCCCTGGGGTCTCCTTATCTTGTCCATATGGGAGCTCCTCTTGTCCAGATGGCAGTTCCAGAATAGGATGGAAGCTCTGGTCCAGATGAAAGTTCTGGGGCAGATGGGAGCTGGGGGTTCTCTGGTCCAGATGGGAGTTCCGGGGCAGGATGGAATGCTGGATACTGGTTTGTAAGTCTCCGGAAGTGACTGGGTTCTCCAGCAGATGGGTGTGGGGGCAAGGCATTTAGGTTGTAGTGTCCATGGGAGGGTCTCTCTCTGGTCCAGATGGGAGTTCCAGGGCAGATGGGAGCTGGGCGGCGCTAGTCTCTGAGTCTCAGGAAGTGGCTGGGGTCTTGCGCAAATGGGTGTGGGGGCAGGGTGTGGAGACTGCAGGGTCGGCCTGCAGTCTTGGAAAAGGGGAGCCATCCCACAGGGCCCACCAATTGGCCAGAAACTGGGGCCAAGTTGGGGAGGTCCTCCCAGGGCGCCCAAGGGCTGTTGCCTCTCTGATTATAACCCCAGGCACTTCTCTGGTACAGATGGGAGTTCTGGGATGGATAGGGAAATTTCAATTTTGTCTAGTGTCTTTGATGCCTTTGAAGTCTTTGAAGCCACAAATGTTACCAACTTGAGAACAGGATATCAAATCCCAGTAGTTTATTTAAAAATTGGATTATTGGGTTGAAATTTATTGTAAAACACAACTGTTTTTCAATTATGTCTAAACTTGAGGAAAATTTACTATAAAAGTTAACTGTATTCTGTCATGGATTATCAATAATAACTAAACTTATTAACCCAGATGCACAAGAGAAAATATTTAAATACATGCCCATCACCAAATATTATATGGTCTATGTTTTAGAAAAATGTGAATCTATCCCTGATTAATAAATTCTGTATTGATAAGTAAACACTGGCTGCTAGTCAGTCAGACTGCAAGATTCTCTGTGCAATCATCCCTGGCTCATCCTATCATTACCTCCTCCTTACCTCCTCACCTTGGGGAAGGCCTCAAGTATATTACTATTCTAAATGGATGTTGTAGTCTTACTAGGGCATTGAATTGGATGAAAAAATAATTTGGCAGGTGGATTCAGTACAGGCTGGTCCAGTCCCCTCCTTCCAGGCTGAGTAAAGTGTCCCTGTGTAAGCCCAAGCTTCCAAACAGCCAGCTCATGCACTAAGGACAGATCCTGGTCCCACAGCCTGGATGCCTCCCAAACAGTTCAGGCTATTCAGTTTGTCTCACTTGTCCAGAGGGCCTGATCCAGCTGGGGGCTCCACAGCTGTTGGTTCATAATTCATGTGCTTCCATTCATTTGGCTATTTGTCCCTGTGCTTTTTCCAATCTTGGTCTCAACAATATATGCTCTTACAGTCCCTCCTATTTCTCGACAATTGGACACCTGGAGCTCCACCTGGGGCCTGGCTGAGGATCTCTGCATCCACTTCCATCAGTTATTGGATGAAAGTTCCAGCTGGACTGTTAGGGTTTTGGGCCATCTAATCATCAGACTAGGTCAGATAAGGCTTTCTCCATTGCCAGCAGTCTCTAGAGGATGTATCATTGTGGATTTCTGGGGACCGCTACAGCACTCTTCCTATTCCTGTTCTCATGTGGTCTTCATTTATCACGGTCTGTTATTCTTTGTTCTCAGTTTTTGTTCTTGATCCAGCTGGGATCTCCTGCTCACCTAAGATCTCTTTTCCTCAAACCTTGCCCTTCATTACTCCCACTGTCGTCCAGGTTGTTCATGTAGATTTCATCCATTTCTCTGTCATTGGGTGATTCCTGGGTCTTTCCTAGGGTCCCGTTAACTAGGTAGCCTCCCTGGAGTTGTGTAGCAGTCTAGTCATCTTTATTTTACATGTAGTATCCTCCTATGAGTGAGTACATACCATGTTTGTCCTTCTGAGTCTGGGTTACTTCATTCAGGATGATTTTTTCTAGATCCATCCATTTGCCTGCAAACCTCATGATGTCATTGTTTTTCTCTGCTGAGTAGTACTCCATTGTGTTTATGTACCATATTTTCTTTATCCATTCTTCAGTTGAAGCACATCTAGCTTTTTTCCAGGTTCTGGCTATTACAAACAATGCTGATATGAACATAGCTGAGAAAATTCCCTTGCAGTATGACTGAGCATTCCTTGGGTATATTCCCAAGAGTGCTACAGCTGCGTCTTGGGGGTGATGGATTCCCAATTTTCTAAGGAAGCACCATATTGATTTCCAAAGTAGCTGTACAAGCTTGCATTCCCACCAGCAGTGGAGGAGAGTTCCCCTTGCTCCACATCCTCTCCAGCATAAGCTGTCTTCTGTGTTTTTGATCTTAGCCATTTTTACAGTTGTAAGGTGGTATCTCAGAATCGTTTTGATTTGCATTTCCCGGATAATTAGGGATGATGAGCAATTCCTTAAATGTCTTTCAGCCATTTGTTGGCATATCATATGAATGAATCATTTGAAGGTCCTTAATCAATATTATAGTACTACAGACAGTGTTTCACATATCTCTGCTTCTAATCTACTATTCAGTGTGTGGTATTACATTTAACTTCAAGACTATAAACTAAAAATATTTTGTAAAGAATCAACCTTGGATTAATGTTTTTGCTTATGTGTATTTATGTGTCTAATGCTGATGTGTAGTGTCATGCCTATTGACATATTCCTATAATATAAGGAAGTGTTCAACCAAGCATGATAACTTCACTTGAGACAGTCTACTGAACTGCATTGCTCTAAGAACATTGCAGATAAAATGTCAGCAAATTGTGAAAGGCTGATATTTTTATTTCTCTTATTTAATTCAGTAATGGTGAGATCATGTTGACAAAATGTTAATGGTTGCATGGAAACTGTATGAACATAGTAAGACACTTGCTACAACTCTGATAAGATCACAAAGAATCATCAACTGGTTAGGACCTTCCTGTGCTTATAACCTCTCAAGAATGGAACTTCTGGGCCTCTAAATATGTCTCAGAGTTTAAGAGCATTGGCTCTTTTTCCAGAGGTCCTGAGTTCAATTCCCAGCAACCACATGGTGGCTCACAACCATCAATAATAAGATCTGATGCCCTCTTCTGGCCACATAAATAATAAATAAATAAAATCTTAAAAACATTGAACTTCTGAACAGAGTTCACAAATGTTCACCTGTTTAAAATTTTCTTCTCCATCAGAAGTTCTGGATCCAAACCAAACAATTGGTCATGTTAACCAATTAAAAATTAATAATGTTGGTAATGCACAAGAAAACCTCTTTCACATCTGTGTGAGGAAGTTGTGTTTTCTGTAATTTTAACTTATGCATTAGTAAACCAGTTGTTGTGCTCTTTCTCTAGGAAGACGTTTTTTCATTCTGAGCAATCCTTGGTTGCCTACTGTATTTTGTGTAAAGTTGAGGACTTGTAGGTTTTTCCTTGCTCTTCTTGGCATTACAATCATTACTGTGCTTATTCAGATCATGTTTAGGAAGCTTGTTACTAAGAATAAATGACTATAACTTCAACATTATAGGAGAAACAATTTCATAGAAAAATCACTGAGCCTTTGGGTCTTAAATTTTTCTATTAAAACTTCCACAATATTCTCTAAGACTTAGGTGCAGTCATTATATTGTAAATATGCCCATTGTGCCTGAGATCCACCTCTGTGATATTTAATTGGCTGTGATTTTTCTGTAGAGGACTTCATCTATTGGAAATAGAAATTTATTTGTTGATATGTGTAGACTACACTGACAAGGAAGCGTAAGCCCAAATGTTTATTTTTTATCAGGGTTTGTACTGGTTCAGGAAATGGTATTTGTACGTACTAGTCTATTAACCATGATTTTATTGGCATTGAATAGATAGATAGGCTAGTCCAAAGAGAGGTTTCTCTCTTTTTAAGGAGATATTAAGTCCAATTAAAATGTAGCTTGCTGGGGAATATATTTCTCTATACTGTGAATAGATGTTGTTCCCTTTGGTTAATAAGTAAGCTGCTTTGGCCTATGGCAAGGCAGCTTTGACACAGGCAGGTAATTCAAGGAGAGAACCAGAAAAGAGAAAGATAGAGTCTGAAGAGACACCAGCCTGACACCCAAGGAAAAATGTGCCAACAGACTGGTAAGCCACAGAACACATGGCAAAACATAGATTAATAGCAATGGATTAATTTAAGAATAAGAGATAGCTAGCAATTGAGCTGCCATAGACCATAAATTTTGTAAATAATAATAAACCTCTGTTTGTTTACTTGGGTTCAAGTAGCTCTTTGACCATGGAAGCGATTTGGTGGAATGGTGGGGGCCTAGGCAAGACAGTAAATACTTTCTGACTACATTTAGCACCCAGATGTGAATGCAAGAATTCCCCTCTCCCCCAAAAAGATTCTGAAGTGGATCTAAAACAGTTTCCTAGTTCTATCTTTAAGCAAGCTGTGGAATATGGGCTTCAGCTACAGTATGGTGTGTTCACAGCATGAGAGCTAGAGCACAGCATGGTGAATGCCTGCCATGATATACTGTCATATCACCAAGCTGAACAGCATGATGAATGATAGATTTAGTTTTTGCTAGTATGGACAAAAAAAATTTGGGCTACATGCTCCTTGATAGAGACATTGACCCACTCCCTTCCAGAGTCAGCAGAAAGCATGGTTCCCAGAGCTGGCAATAAAGTGTCTCCACCATGTGTCAAAGATGATATGGGTGGAGTCAGTAGCCAAGGATGCTGCCTTTCATTCTAGCTATGCATTTTAACAGTTTAAAGTCTCTCCTGGTCAGAGAAGGACTATAAATTTACAATAAGACAAGTTCAGATGTATTAAAACTCTAAAATATTTAGAATGTATGCAAAAATGTACATAGGCCTTGGAGAGAAAAAGGAATATATGAAGTTATATAAAAATATAAGTTTTAAAAAATAAAGTTTTAAAGAGACAGTGAAAATAGTATAAAAATAAGCCAAGTAAAGACAGAAATCACACACAGAGTCTGGAATATATAGTATTTAGAATTTTTAACTACAGAAAGACCTTTGGTGGTAAAGGCTGATGAGGTAAGTCAGTTTATACATTTTAAAGGTAACTTGACTTCAAAATTTGTGTGTAGGCATATGTTGTTTTGGAAAAGAGATACTGCTTTTGTTTCCACAGAATATGAGAACCTATAAATTGCTTCCAAGCTAAAATGTTTTGATTAAGGAAGAACCCCTAAGAGGTCTCCAGATGTTCCAACATCCAAAATCATCATCAAAGGAACTGGCTGAGACAGTCCATCCTCACAGACTACAGCCAAAATTTAACTGTAATTCTGAATTTGCTCAGGATACCTATAAGATTACCAATGCTCCCAACCATCACGGAGTAGTATGACAGTCTATGACCAAAATCCTAAAATAGTATTTATAAATGTTTATTTTTATTTAAAGGTGGTTGTTTATAAATGCAATCTCTTTCTAAAAAAAGGGGGAGAGTAGAGCTATGATAGGATAAACAAATAGATTATTGAATCTACTTTGAGAGAGCAACAACTTGTTTAAAATATGTTACTTTGCTATATATTTTAGTTATTGATATAAATATAAAGTAAATTGTATTATATCTCTAGTCTTATTTAACGTATTATGTTTATACAACTCTTTTCCAATTGTAATACATAATTGAGAAATGCAGATTACAGTCTTCTAGACTTAAGGGTCATGTTAGTTAATTAAGTTTTTAGGTATACAAAGGCATATTTAGGAATAATTAGGTAGATAATCTTCAAACACTTTAAAGACATGAATATGCAGCCTAGACAATTCCTGGATCTCCACCAAACTAACCATCTGAAGTCTTTGACTCTGTGTCTGCTCTTTAGGAACTTAAAGAGTCAGGATAGGCTCATTGCTTCCCAGAGACTCACATTCCCTGAATCCTACTCCTTGAAAGCCCAGATCAAGCCTCCCTCTTTCTGGAAGCACTCTATTTCCTGCCAAGGCTCAATGTGGCTTCTGAAAGAATTATTTCTTGCTGTTTTACACTGGGACCAAAGGCCACCTTCCTTCTGCCTCTCCCTGGTCTCCCTATGCTCTCCATTATATTTTCCAAGTAGCTTGCTTCATCTTGCCATCATGTCTATAGGTAAACCAAAGAGGCACTGAATAATTGCCCTGTAGGCTGCTAGTATCACCACAACACTGGTGACATCAAAAGAGATGACAAGGTTCTCCATGATGTCATTGAATACTCAAGTATGGGACTGCTGATGTTCCATCATTTGCCTACCTGCTAACTACTTCACTTCAAATTGTCCTTCTCAAGAGCCTCTCTTGAGTTACAGGGGAAAATTCAGCACCTCCTTCCAAAGCCAGAGTTCTGGCAGTGCCTCACTACAAGCTTTTATTTGTGTGGTCTTTAGGGATAACTGTCCAAATATTGCTTTAAAATAGCTCTTTTTCACTTTAAGATACTTACTCCATGAGATAAAATGGCTGGTGGGAAATTAGGTCAGGATGGTAGGGAGGAAAAATGAATCCCCTGAAGTAAACAAAGACCAGGAGGCAATCTATTACTGTAATTAATGAGGCAATTCCACATAATTTATCTTGTAGTCAATAGATATTTAAAATGTCTGTGATAAAACTTACAGTCAATAGTGGTTGGATATAGCACCCAGGATAGATGACGCACCATCCATCCAGCAAAGAACTCTGGCTTGGTCTTCCATCCAGATTTCAGGAACATGAGGTATCCAGAAATGGCCAAAGATGTATGCACCTAGAGTCTTAAGGAATTCCCTCTCAGCCATTCTCAGGGGCAGATCAGCCACAGGGGAAGGTAATAGGCATGTGTGGCTGTTACCTGATGTCACTCTAGGGGCAGTGTTTCAAGGTTGAAGCCAGAACAACTACCCAATTCATCTCCTCCATTTTGTCTAAATAAAAAAATTCTAATCGAAATCAAAACTATTCATAATAGGAATGATTACTAAATATTGTATGAGAAAAATAAGCGATAATGGCCTATGCAAAATGAAAGGATATCAACAAAAACAACACCAAACAAAAACACATACTAAAATCCAGAGGAGTCAGGGATATAAGTAAATAGCATGTTACAGAGGTCCTTCCCAAAGATGTCCTACCTTGATAAACCTGAATCTAACACTTAATATGTTCTATCTAAGATACAAGAAGATTGTGATTATAATTGTTAGCCTTCAGTCAGTCCTATCAAAGATTTGAGAAGAAATATAATAACAGCTGAGAAGAGGGAGAAGGATACATCAACTTTTGTGAATCTTTTCAGAGTAGACAGAGACAGCTGGCAGATTGTACAGTCACCTAGAGTTTCACAGTATCATTAGTGCATTAAAATTCACTATAGGCCTAGAATATCTGTCAGACCATTTTCAGAAGCAGGTTTTTTTGAAAGACTATCTTATACTGTCTTGGCAGAGTTCAAATGTTGCCTTTCACTGAGTCCTGCTCGTATCAAAGGGACAGTATTCATACTGTCAACAATTGCCCTTTCTTCACTGGTTTAAGAAAATGTTGAATGGCCATTAGCCAGGCAGGAAAAAATAGGCAGGAGAAGCACACAAGGAGAATTTTGGGATCAGGAAGGTTGGGCAGCAGATGCCAGCCTGTCATCCAGGCACCAGCATGTAATGGCACACAGGTAAAGCAACAAAACATGTGGCAACATATAGATTAACAGAAATGGGCTAAGTGTAAGTGTAAGAAGTAGTCAGTGGGACATTCTATTACACACTTATTATGCAGGGCAACTGCCTCATTGCCTTGTAGATGTGGGTCCTACAGCCAAACATACTTCAAATTCATAGAGTAACTGTTGTATAAGTTACTGTGTAATGGTTGTTAAAGAAAAATAGGCCATGCATCAGAAAATAATGAGAGGTCATGGTAGGGCTTGGAGAAAGGAAATAGATTGTGAATATGATGTAATTATAATTTCAAAAAAATATTTTGAAAAGTTGAAACAGGCTTTATATTCATGGGCTCCAGTGACTAAGGAATTATATTACAGCACATCGAAGATCTCTCAAAACTTTTATCTCAAAGTGTATATCTAAAACAAACAAACAAACAAATAACAACCCTCTTAGGCAGGGCCACAACATTTTACCAGATCTCTGTTGGTTGAGCTATTGTCACTACAGCAACTTGGTTTCAAGATATGTTCAATCCTGTACATAGATTCTTGATTGTTCTTGTCATGAACCCCAAGAAATGGCCTATAAGGACATTTACAAAGCATCGGATATTGATTACCTAATTCTACATTACTAATCTCAACTGCTATTGAAGTCAGAAAACTCTCAACCACCATCCTGCATCTCCCTTTCTGCACTATAACTCTACCACCTTCAAAGTTGGTCAATGAACTCAATTCTTGCACAGGTCCCTCTTCATTGATAACCCCCACTAAAAGCCAGAGAGTTTGGAGATCACTCATTAACTGGTCTATTTTTCCTTTTCACTGACCACTCACGGAACAGACTGGAATGAATTGTGGGACTGTCTACCTAGTACTGGACAGCAGAGGCAAAAATAGGTTTTCAAAGCAACTCTAATTTCTATAACATGAGGCAGTGATACTACAAGCAAATATTCTACCATGCCAGGATGGCAGAGGCCCCCTCCCCAGGGAATCAACATTCAACAAAGCTCAGAGGCCAAAGGACTCATGATTCATCTCAGTTCAAGCATCTCAAATAGCTCAACCAACCTGCACTTCCTAGTCTGGTGACAGTGGCCTCCACACCCACCAGGAAAGGGCTTGTAGTTATCCTTACAGCAAAACAAAAGAAGAGTCCTGGAAAGAACTTCTAAGTTTCCTTGTACTGGTGCTCCTGATTGCTAATCCTTCCCAGAGACCCTCATTAGCTAACATCACCCAGCTGGGCTTCAGGACCTTAGCATTTAATATGCTGGGTGAACAGAGATCAAATGACTCAGCACAAACCCTCCCAAATTTTCCCTTCCACATTAAGGTCAGACAAGACCTTAACATGGGAAATTTGTAGTTTATTGAAATCTTCCTTTCTCCCCAATCACTTCCTATTATTTTTCTAAGGCACAGGGCCCGATGTGTGCACATTCCATTACACACTCAATGTCCAGTGCAGCCGCATTTTACTTCATAGATGGGAGGTCCTGCAACCAAACACAGGTCACAATCAAATAGTAATTATTATTAAACAAGAAGACACCATGGGATAGAGCACAATAAAGGGTCTATGGAAGAGGCGTGAAAGCAGCGAAGAGATAGCAGAAATGACATAATTTTAATCCAAAAACATTTGGCTACAAAGTGGAAACAGGCTTTATTGTAGTGGATAGCCATCCCAGCATTGGCCTGGAAGTTCTGACCCCCATTGACGCTTCGGTAATGATCACGCCCACAAGGCGGGGCTGAGGAGGGAGCAGAAGACCAAGGATCAAGAGGAGGTCGCTCTCTTGGTGCTGGGACGCTGGACGCTGGAGGTAGACTGAGCAGAGTTCTCCAGAGAACACCGCCGGACTGCACTATACCTTTGCCAGACCCTGCAACCTACCCCTTCATTTGTAAGATAGCCCACAAAATAAACCTCCCTTTTAACTATGTGGAGTGGTCTAAATAATTTCACCAATATCTGGCGCCCAATGTGGGGCAAATTCCAAAGGCCCAGGCGGCTCCCTCCCTCAGCCTCCTCCCCAGCTGGCGGGTACCTAAACCCACCTGCAAAGTTCCATTTAACCAGGGGACGCCTACCCGGTTCCATTCCCGAAAAAGGGAACAGCTAGTCTGGTCTCAGTTCCCTAGCTTAGCCCCTAGACCAGCGAAAACCGCTATGAGTGAGGCCTTCCCACTCCTCACTGAGTGCCGGCTCCCCGCCATCTTGGCTCCTGCCTTCAGCTGCCGCCAGCTCTCAGTGGCCAGGCAAGAAGTATAGGTGGGACAAGAGAGAAGAGAATTCTGGGAGGTGGAAGGCTGGGTGGAGAAAGACACTGCCAGCTGCTGCCATGACAAGATGTAAGGTACTGGTAAGCCATGAGCCATGTGGCACAGTATAGATAAATGGAAATGGGTTAATTTAAGATAGAAAAAGTAGATAACAAGCAGCCTGCCATGGCCATACAGTTTATAAGCAATATAAGTTTCTGTGTGTTTTCTTGGTTGGGTCTGAGCAACTGTGGGACAGGTGGGTAAGAGAGATTTGTCCTGACTGGGCCAGGCAGGAAAACTCCAACTAAAAATGGCACCCATGTTGGCAAGAGTTTCCACCTAAAACCTGAGAAAAAAGATTCTAAAACGGGGCTAAAAACAGCTTCCTAGTTGTCTCTCTCAAGTTAGTGGCAGCCTGCTGGTTTGAGCTACTATGGCAGGTTCCTGGTGTGTGCATCTGACCTGCAGTGTGGCGGGAATGAGGAATCTACAAGCAGCACTTTACTCTGCTGCATGGTGGATTTAGCCTTTGCTAGTTAAAAAAAAAAGTATCTGGGCTATGCACTACTTTGGTAGAACTGCTTCTGATAGTTGATGGTACACATGGATCCAGACCCAGACCTGGCGGCAAACTGTACAACTGCCATGTTGGGAAGCTGAGGTGGGTGGAGCCAGAAGCCACAGCAGCGTTTCAGTCTTACAAAGATGGATATTACACAGAGAATCTGGTTTGTCTTGTCTTTGGGATTTTTAACTGCAGAAAAAGATTTGATCATAAAAGCTGTTAAGTTAAACAAATATGTAAATTTTAAAGGTACCTTGATTTCAAAATTTGGATATAAGGATATGTTGCTTTGGAAAGGAGTCTCTGCTTTTGTTTCCATAGAAAGCCAGAGGCTGTGGATTTGTTCCAGATTAAGATATATCAGGTTTGATCAGCCAAGACCACCTGAAAGGTCCCTGATGATACCATGGCCCAGATGATCTGACATCCAGAATGGTTTCAAGGCAACTGGCTCAGAGGTTCACCCTAATGGACTACTCCATAATCCTAAAATTTTCTTTGTGTCCCCATAAAATATAGCGCCCCCCTCCAACAGGAAGTAGTAAGAAAAACTAAACCCACATTCCCAAAATTATCAAGCTGGTTTTAGAGATGGAATTGGCTCACTCCTTCTCTAAACCCAGACGTATTGTTAAAAGAAAAGGTTAAGAGATTCTTGTGTCCCAAATCAGAAGAGCCCTCTGGTGTGGGGCAGAGAAAAACCAGTATTTTTATTTAAATCGGGTTGATTATAAATGTGATCTCTTTCTAAAGAAGAAAAGGGGAAAGGATATAGATATAATAGGACAAAAGGGTAGAATAAGGAACATAGATTTTAATCTATTGATACAAACTTAGTTAATTTTATTATATTGTGTGTATATTTCTACTCTTGTTTAAGGTATTATGTTCATATAGCTCATTTAAAATTGTAATAGATAATTAAAAATAGATTAATAACTGGTCATCTATGATAATCATACTCATAGCCATGTTAGTTAAGTCTTCGAGGTATACACAGAGATATTTCAGATAGACAGGTAATCTTCAAACACTTCAAAGGTCAACAGAATATGGCATTTAAAATATTCTTAAAATTTAGACTTTCTGGACAGTGAGACATGTCTGCTCCTGGCAACACCGATTTACTTCAGAGAGGAGAATGGGCATTAAAGACACTTCATATCTTATCTTCACCTTGGCAAAAACAGCCATTTGGGCAAGAAACTGTTCTTGCCTGGACTGCTTGATCAACTGGACATGCAGGACCCATAGAAAGGTGACCACTAAACTTTGTTTGACAAAATGGTCCTTCAGATTCCTGCTTTGCAGAGGAAACTGCCAGACATTCTACAGGACACTGAGAGAAGTGATCAAGAGACTCTAGCCCTGTGGGCTGAAGACAAATGCCCCAACTTTACAAAGGAACATTAGGTGACTGTCCAGGCTGCCAGATGTCTCTGTCTACTCTTGCAAGACTCCTGAAAAATGTTTACATCCTTCTCCCGGTTCTCAGATAATATTATATCCTTCTGAGGTCTTTGATGTGGTTGAAGACTAGATAGTTATAATTTCCTCAGTTATGATAAAAGATAAGTTAGATATAAAACCTTAGATTCACAAATATCAGATAGATAGGATATCTTCTTTAATATTGTAACTGTAATTCTTGCTTGATAATTGTTTTGTTATATGTAATTGTACTATGTAAAAGTTAAAACCTTCCTTAAAAAAAAAAAAGAAAAGGGGAATTGCTGTGGATATCACTCTGTGTAAATAAAGTTCTGATTGGCCAGTGGCCAGGCAGGAAGTATAGGCGGGACAAGAGAGAAGAGAATTCTGGGAAGTAGAAGGCTGGAAGAGACACTGCCTACCACCACCATGAAAAGCAACATGTAAAGACAATGGTAAGCCACAAGCCATGTGGCAAAGTATAGACTAACAGAAATGGGTTAATTTAACATAGAAAAGGTAGATAACAAGCAGCCTGCCATGGCCATACAGTTTGTAAGCAATATAAGTTTTTGTGTGCTTTCTTGGTTGGGTCTGAGCAACTGTGGAACTGGCCGGTAAGAGAGATTTGTCCTGACTGGGCCAGGCAGGAAAACTCTAACTACACTTTATGGCCATGTTCTCCAGACTAGGGATTTGTATTAGAGCACACCAAGTCTTACTCACATCATTTATCTCAGGGTATACATCTTAAACATGGAAAACACAGTCATGTTAGGCATGACCACACCATTTTATCCAGTTGTACTACTTAGATTGAACTGGTGTAACTACTGCAATTGGTTTCATGATATGTTCAATTCTTTATTGAGATTCTTGACTGCCTTGTATGTGCACCTTGGAAATGGCCCATCAGAGCATTTATTGATCATCTAAAATTGATGACTTCACTACTCATTGCTAATATAAAAAAACTGTCACAGCAGGAAGGTTCTCATGCTCTTTTTCTCATCCCTTTCTCTGCTATGATTACACCTGTTTTACAGTTGGTCAGGGATCTCAATTATTACATAGGTCCCACATCATTTGTAAATTCTCAATTACATCTAATAAAGTTGGAGGATACTCATTCATTGGTCTATTTTTCCTTCCCACAAACCATTCCAGCACTGGGCAACACAGGCACAATTAGGTATTCAAAGCAATTCTCAATTGTATAGTGTTAAGCAAGCCTGAGATACAGGAGACATTGATCTCAAAAAACAACAACAACAAAAATAAGACAGGGCCTTGAGAAATGGCTCAGAGGATAAGAGCACCAATTGCTCTTCCAGAGGTCCTGAGTTCAATTTCCAGCACCCTCATGTTGGCTCACAACCATATGTAATGAGACCTGGCAGCCTAATCTGTATACATAATAAGTATATACATCTTTAAAAATAGACAATACTTGAAGATGAAGTTCCAAATGGATAACAGATGCTGACATGAAGATGCATGGAACTCCAAATCATTCATATACATATATATATATATATATATATATATATATATATATATATATATGAGAGAGAGAGAGAGAGAGAGAGAGAGAGAGAGAGAGAGAGAGAGAGAGATGAGAGATATTCATTCCATAGGTTCTGTGACTCTGGAGATCCCTGACTTATACACTGGGGCTCCTAGTCAATTAAATTTCTATACTTTTAAATTCCAATTTTCAATTTATACTCTACACATCTGAAATACTCTTAGCAAATACTTCAGTACCAGGTCATAAACATTTGCAGAAAATACCTTTAATCTTGTGCAAAGCTAAAGAACATGGGATCAGTGAAACATAGTGTTGGATGTTATTTATGGTGAAAAATTTATGAAATAGTATGAGCTCTTAGATACATGGCAAGATTAGGTTATTTGTTTGGATCAAGTTGACAGGTTCCTGTTAGTTAGTGGAATGTTACTTATTTATTCAATCTAGTAGGCATTCATTCTTTCTTTTTTTTTTTTTTTTTTTTGGTTTTTCAAGACAGGGTTTCTCTGTGTAGCTTTGTGTCTTTCCTGGAACTCGGTTTGGAGACCAGGCTGGCCTCAAACTCATGGAGATCCACCTGTCTCTGCCTTCTGAGTGCTGGGATTAAAGGCCTTTGCCACCACTACCAGGTTCATTCTTAAATCTTTTCAAATTCAAATATTAATTAAATTGATACTTAAAAGGGAAACACAAACTTCAATGCCAAACACCGAGGGAAGAGAAAGTAAACTCTGTCTCCAGTTCTAAAGCCACCATTTAGAATTGTAGTTAATGGACTGAATGATGGTGCTGGGAAGAAGTCTTACTAGTTAAAGAACACTGACTACCCTTCTAGCAGATCTGGATTTAATTCTTAGCACCTCCATGGCGGATCACAATTGTCAGTAGCTCCAGGTCTAGGGAGCCAGACACCCTCACACAGATATCTGGCAATCTCGATCTATTTTTATGGAATGTTTGGAATGTACAGAATGTCAGGTACTTCCCTCTGTTGCTGTTCCATCCTTGGGCGGATCCCTGGGTGGTGTGAGTTTATGGATCCAATTGTTGTCTACCAGTAAGCCTGTCATGGCAGCAGTACCTGGTTCCCTAAACCCTTCCTGGAATCAGTGTACTCAAGCTCTTTTGGGCCCCCGACACCCTTCAACAATTCTAAAGATGGTGTTGAAATGCTGCTACTGTCCACTTCTGGGTGGTACCTGCATAAGATAAAGGACTATCAACTGACTCTTGCCTTTTCTGACTTTTTCAACCAATCACAGGGGATAACCCATGAGCCTATAGGTGCATGCTTGACAGCAGAAGGCCTTGTAACAGGAGTAGAAATCATAGGCATTTGGGCAACTTCTTCATGTAGGTTCTTGTGCTTTCAAGGCCTGCTTGGGCACAAGTAATTGTATACTACTTCCATTTGATATGAGAATACAGTTGTACATGTCCTACTTTATGACTTGGTGGGTCTTATAACACCCCACTCATGATGGGCAGTTCAGGTCTTATGGTATAGTGGTGGCCCACCTTCAAATATTCAGTTTCTCTCAGTGGGTGGGATTGATGGCATATGCATGCATGCTTGGACATATGTACTTTTCTAAATGGTTCTATGTGTACCAGTGGCAGATTCTTGAAATTACTTTCATAGATATTGAATTGCTTCAATTATTGATGTTCCTATACTTTTTGATAGGAAATCACAACATGTCCACATGGTTGGGCTTTCCCGGCAGACCACCTAGTTATTTCCGGTTCAAAATAGCCATTTCCAGGTCAGAATATCTCGCGTGGCTAGGACTCTGTGGCTTTACATGGTTGTGTAAAGGGCAGGCGGCCATGCAATCTATGCACATGCGTGGAGTAGCCACATGAGGTCCTGTACACATGTGCGGCTCACTCTTTAAAAAGCCTGCGCCATTTTGCACAGGTCTCTCTCCTCTTCTCTCTCCTCTTCTCTCTCTCCTCTCTTCTCTCTTCTCTCTCTCCTCTCTTCTCTCACCTCCTCTCCTCTCTCCTCCTCTTCTCTTCTCTCCTTTCCTTACTCACATGTGTGTTTCACACAGGCCTGTCACCTCTATCCTCTTTAATAAAAACTCTTCTGTGGTCTTGTGTTCAGGACGTGTTCCTTGTGAGGTAAAAGTGCCATTAATACTAACACTTTTATGTTGTTAGGATTTGTCCTTTTACTGTGTGTGTGTGTGTGTGTGTGTGTATGTGTGTGTGTGAGTAGACTATGTAGCACAGGTTGTGAATCTCACAGCAATCTTCCTTCTCTGTGTTCTGATTGCTATTACTAAAAGAGTGCACTACCATATACAGCTTGAAAAATAGTTTTTATGTTCTAAGTCTTAAAGTTTTTGATAGGTGTGGGCTTCTATATGTACTAGGAACGGAAAATGAAAGATCCAAAAGAATCTTCTTCACTGCTCTTAACTGCTAAGGTATTTTATACCCTTAGTTTTCTAGTCTTGATTATTTTTCCTGTCATGGGCAGCCTAGTCAGGGTCAGACATATGATAATGATTGAAAAGTACAATTCTCCTTCATTTGAGAGGATAAGGCAGGGATGACTTCCCTAATTATCTTTTCAATACATCAAGGTCAGTTAATTATCCATATATGTATAATCAACAACAATGAATGAAGCAGGTTGCTTAATGTATTTCCAAGTACTTATTCACCCCCACTTAACAAGGAAAAATTTAGAAGGGATTTGTGAAGGGAATAAATGAAAAGATAAAAGGATGAAGTGATATAGTATGTTTTAATTAATAATTAATGGAAGTGAAGCTTAGGTTAAAAGGGTGCTAGGGAAATGATTTAGCAATTAAGAACACAGGCTGTTGTGACAGAGAACTCAGGTACCATTTCTAGAACCCACATGATAGCTACCCATTTACTGTAACTACAGTTCCTGAAATCTCCTGCTGTCTTCTGGCCACTGTAAGTACTGTGTGTTAGTTATTTATCAGCGCTCTTACCCCATGAGGAACACGACCCGAACATGACAAATCCACAGAAGAGCTGTTTATTAATAGAGGATAGGGGATAGTGGTGACAGGCCTGTGTGAAGCACAAACATGAGTGAGGAGAGAAGAGAGAGAAGAGAAGAGAGACCTGTGCAAAATGGTGCCGGCTTTTTAAAGAGTGAGCCTCACATGCGTACAGGACCACATGTGGCTACTCCATGCGTGCGTGTAGATTACATGGCTGCGCACACTTTATGGAACCATGTAAAGCCACAGAGTCCTAGTCTCATGAGATGTTCTGACCTGGAAATGGCTATTTTGAACTGGAAATAACTAGGCAGTCCACCAGGCAAGCCCAACCATGTGGACACATTGCAATTTTTTATCACTGTGCACTGACACATGCATGGAAAACGATAATTTAAGCTTTTTTTTATGTTAGAAAAAGAGAAGAATGGATTTTCTACAGTGATGTCAGAGCCCTAAGATAGTCAGTAGCCAGAGCTAATTAAAATGATGCCCCTATCTTCCTCTAAGGAAGGAGCTGTGGCCTTCCACTGAGGCAGACTGCTCAGAGGCAAAATCAGCTTCATTCTGAGGTTAAAATAGTTCATTATAACCATTCACCTAAAAACAGAACATACAGTGCTGTTCAGTGACTTTTCCTTGAAGTTTTCTGTATTTTTGTTCTCAATCATTTTCATCTGTGAGAATGGCATTAGTACAGTTTCTCTTAGAATAAACATCAAGATTTATAGTTTGCATAGGCTCCAAAGCAAAATATTTTTCATTGTGTCATTTATTGATTTTTCAGCTAAGACCTTGAGGTACAAGATGAACCACCCAGAGGCATTTCTTTCCATCATCTTTATGAATTATATATGTTTCTGCTTGACATTGCAGTAAGAATATCCCTAAATATCTCTGCTTTTATGTTGTGACCATGTTCAGAAGAGGATTTGGTTACTCATCTGCCTAGGAATAGACAGAATTCTACATAAACATATGTAGACTTCCTAAGTAAAATCCACATACTTCCTGTGTTTAGGAAAAGCATGCTTTACCTGCCTCCTGCAGGTAAAAATATTTTCTCATTTCTTGATTATTGGCCATTGTGCTGGCTATTTTTGATAGTCAAACTGACTACTTCTGGAATTATCTAAAACCCAAAAAGTTGGGGATACCCACGAGGGATTTTTTAATATTTTTAAATTAAAGACCAATCTTCAATCTTGATCATTTGTGGTGAAATCCACCTTCAGCAGCTTGGTGGAAGTGTACACTTTTAACCCAAGCACTCAGGAGGCAGAAAGAATTGGAATTTCCTGTGTTTTAGGCTGGTCTAGTCCCTGGCTACATGAACAAACTATGACCCATCCTGCAGGCCAGGTTATTAGGTCGGACCTGAGGAGGCACCTCCTGGAAGACCAATGGGGCAAGAGAGGAAGGAGACCAAGCGCATAAAGAAAGACTGAGTCAGTCTGAGTAGCGTCAGGGTCTCCTTTATTGCAAGGGGAAGCAAGCTTATATACTGGTGGATATGAGGGGAAGGGAAGGAGGTGAAAAATTGTTAGAAAAGAGTCAGGGTGAGGACTCTTTGGTCCAGTGCTTGAGCAACCGATCAATCAATTAGAAAAGGGTTAGGGTGAGGTCTCTTTGGTCCAATGCTTGAACAACTGATCAATCAAACATATTCCAGGAAGTTAATCTGAAAGTACATTTTGTGTTTTTTTCCAGGAACAATTGTTTTGTAAGTTAGTAACAGTTGTATTGTAAGTCAAGGGTGTAGTTATGCCAGATCATCCAAGCAAGAAAGGTCAAGGCACAGTCATGCAATTTTAGGTTCCCAACAATTCCCCCTTTTTTCTTTAAAATGGCCAAAGCAGGCTTTGGTCATGACTTGAGAGGGCCCCTGTCTTAGGCTATATGGGGTGCGTCCTGTGTCTGGCAATGTGCCATGTTGAGCCGGTTTCGACGACCTCTGTACGTTGTGTCTCTAGCACAGGCCCCATACTAATCCCGTCATTGAGTACCCTCTTGCCTTTTGTTGCAAGGGGTTTTTAGGTTCATAGGGTGCTGAACCTTAGCATTTCACCTGTTACGACAGTTTGATCTGCAGTCTCTAGATGATGATATTGTACTGAGATGGTTTTTGAGAGAGCCGAATTGATCTTACTTTTTATGAATTGCATTAACTGTTGAAAAACCCAAGGACCAAAGGTGAGGAGGAGAAGGAAAATGATCAGGGGGTCCAGGAGGGTGGGGATCAGGGTAGAAAGCCAAGGGGAGGGCCGGAGTTGGTGTCAACAGCAGGCATCAGCGCGAGCCACATGATAAGGCAGGTAAAGGCAGAATTCCTTATTCTGTAGGAGGCTTCAACCACACCTGAAGAGAGAGAGAGAAATCTTTGTCTCAGGGTTAAACCCTGGACATCATAAACAATGATGATCATTAATCTTGGCTATCGATTTTAGATTGGGTTTTTGGGGCAGTGTATGGCTTAACCAGTCTCTCAGGTAGCCAGTGAGTCCCATTCTCCTTGGAATCATAGATACATGCAGACCCTTTTCCCCAAATGGTAACTGGATCAGGGCCGCCATATTTTCTGGAGATTGGGTCTTTCTAAAGGGCCTGAGCATACCCTTGTTTGGTCTCTGGGTGCCAGTGCCGCTTGGCCACAGATTTTCCAAAAATATCCAATGTCAAAAAATTTAACACAAAAAGTGCATGAGAAAGCAGAGCCTTTTGGCTCCCCTTAAAGGGAAACAGTGTCTCTTGTGAGCTGAGTTTGCTAAGAGTATTTTTTAAAGTTTGGTGAGCTCTCTCGATGATGCTGGCCTTGAGGGTTATAGGGTATTTCAATGATGTGTTTAATTCATAATTGTAAAAAAAAAACTGTTTAAATTTATTACTAGTATATCCCAGGCCATTATCAGTTTTTACACATTTTGGCTGGCCCAGCACTGTGAAGACATGTAACATATGATTGATAACATCTCTGGTGGCTTCTCCACTGTGAGCGGAGGCACAAATAAATCCAGAGAAGATATCTACAGTAAAATGTATGAACTTTAATTTACCAAAAGAGGGAACATGGGTGACATGAAAATGAATGAAATGAAAGTATTTCATTGCTAGGGATAATTTTAAATTCTTCTAGTAATAACCTGGGAATGTTTTGGAATTTGGGTTAAATATGGAATTGTTTAATGAAGAAATTTATTGTTTCTACCTAGAGTAGATACAATTTTGTGTATGCATATATGCTTAATTAACTGGTGATTCAAGAATTGTTTTATGGAACTGTTTATGTAAAAATGGAATTACTTTTGAAACTGGTTTTGTGTTGCAAATGGAACTGTTTAAATGGAAAAGTTTGGTTTTTCTAACTAGGTTTGAGACTTGCTTAAAAAATTATAAAGAAAGTGAGAATTAATATTCCTTAGTTATTTAATTTAAAAAAATATTTTCTTTGATGTGATTAATGTCATATTTTTGTTAGTAAAAAAATGGGAAATTGAGTACTATTAAGAGACTACTTTTAAAGTGTAAAAAGTTCTAAGAAACTTTTTTGGGCTGAGAGATGGCTAGGGTTAAAAGCACTGACTGTTCTTCCAGAGGTCCTGAGTTTGCTTCCCAGAAGCCACATGATGATTTACAACCATCTGTAATGAAATCTGTGCCCTCTTCTGGCCTACAGAGATGCAGGCAGAACACTAAATAAAAAATTAAAAAAAGAAAGAATTGCTTTTGTGATTTTGCTAAGTTTTCAAAGTGTTAATGGTTTGAGAATATCAGCAGTCTCCTGATTTTGGGCTTTACCCAGCAGGTCCCATAGAGGATGATTAGGGCACGGCCTGAGTGCAGTGTCTGAAATGGTCTGCACTTGGTGTGCTGGGGGGAGGTCTTTTGCTCCATCCCCTGGTGTCTCTATAAATACCCTGGGCAGAGAAGTCGGAGGCCTTTGATATAGGTTCCAGGCCCTCTGAGGCTATTCTTATTTTCTATCTGTTTATCTCACACTAAAAATCCTTCTATTAATATTTCCTGCAGTCACACTCAAGAAAACTCTGGGAGCTGTGGGGTTGGTGGGTAAATGCCCCACACTCTCCTACTGGGTGATCAAAGTCAAAGGACACAGAAAGACAGTCTTCCAGTTTGCCCTTCCAACCCAGGGGACAGGGTCCTAGTCTAGAAAGTTTTATTTTTTGTAGACATTCTTGTACTCTCTTAGAACATATCCTCTTCATCCAACACAGTTTCCTTGTGAGATCTTTAATTATATACTCAATATGCAGTGCAGCCAACCCATGCTCATCATAGCTGAAAATTGTGTATCCAAAAAGTCACATCCACACAGTAACTGTTGTTACTACATAACTGTTGTTAAAGAAAAACGGCCATGATTAGAAAACAATGAGTCTCATGGTATGGCTTGGAGAAAAGAAAGAGGATGTGGATATGATAGATAAAAATCTCAAAATATATTTTGAAAGTTAAAATGGGATAATGGCCATGTGCTCCATAGTCCAGGGATTTGTATTCAGACACATGAAAAATTTCTCAAACTTTTACTCTGGGTGTATACTAAAACATGAAAAATAACAGTCCCATTAGGAATGGCCAAATTTTACCAATATATGTTTTTGATGACTACTGTACTATGCAATTTGGTTTCATGGTAATATAAGCCTTTATCCAGATTCTTGATTGTCCTTCTGTGGGCCCCAAGAAATGGCCAATCAGGACATTTTTGGAACATCTAAAATTTTACCTAATCCTCACTTGCTATTCTAAAGTACTCTTGAAGTAGGAAGTCTGTCAACCCCAACCTGTCTCTCCCTTTCTGCACTGTGACTCCACCAGCTTCAAAGTTGCTCAATGAATCAATTTTTGCACAGGTCCCTATTCATGTATAACTCTCCACTAAAATCCACTAAAAGCAAGAGGATTGGGGTCACTATTAACTGGTTATTTTTATTTTTTTCTTTACTGACTATCAAGGCCCAGATAGAAGAAATTGGAGGACTTTTTTCTCAGCACTGGGCAGCAGAAGAAGGATTAGTGTTCAATGCAATTCTCAGTTACATAGAATGAGGAAAAGACAGTAACATGATGATTTGATTAACATCTCTGGTGGCTTCTCCCTGTGAGCGGAGGCACAAATAAATTCCAGGAAAGATATCTACAGTAAAATGTATGAACTTTAATTTACCAAAAGAGGGAACATGGGTGACATCCATCTGCCATATTTGTCCAGGTATAAGCCCTCTGGTGTTTACTCCATAATGGGGTTCAGTTAGGAGCATCAGGCAAATTTAAAGCTTTTTACAATTTCCCAAGCCTGCTCCCTGGTTATTGAGAACTTTGTCTCAAAGTTTGAGCATTGAGATGATGAAGGTGGTGAGCCTCACGAGTGGCTGTTATCTAGTCATGTTCCAGATGAGAAATTAAGATAGAACGTGTAGCAGAATCAGCAAGCTCATTTCCGTGAGCTAAGGGTCCAGGCAGGCCTGTGTGGGCACGAATATGGCCAACATAAAAGGGTAATGACCTCTGTCGGATTAATTTTTGCAGTTCAGAAAACATTTGGGAGGTGGAAGTAATAGGTTGAGTTACTGGGACCATTTCCAGAGTCTGTATAGCCCCTACCACATATCAACTGTCTGAATATAAATTAAAGGAGCAATTTATAAAATCTTTAAAGACAACAAGTGCAGCATATAACTCCACCAACTAAGCTGACTTGAAAGTTGTTGTCATAACATTCTTTTGGCCTTTGAAGACATAGGCAGCCCTACCATTTTTTGACCCATCTATGAAAAGCACAGGGGAATCTGGGATGTGCTTCTCCTTACTCATGGTGAGCATAACAAAACAACTATGATAATTTGCCTATGTTTTCTCAGTAATTTATTTGGTAACTTCATGCAGGCTAATAGCTTCCAACAAGATAAATCTGGTATCTGAATTACATTGATATTAGATGCATGATGTCATCTAGTCTCTGAGTATACTGTATCAATTCCACTCCTGCTCAGAAGGAACATGAGACTCACTGAGATTAGGAGAGGAATCTGCATGAGCAGTGAAAAGATTCCTTTTTTAACCATGTTTTTACAAGTAGATTCTATAATAAAGATTTTTATTTTAAGATCATAGAGAATACACATCTGGCACAATTTGACTTGCTGTGTTGTCCTGAAACATACGCATTTCCATTCATGGATGTAATTCAGGGAAACAATCTGAGAGCATGACAATCATATCCTCCACTAGGTGTTATTTAAGTGCTGTCTTTTTTCTACTAATTAACTGGGGTCTCCACATTGGTCAGACTGGAACTAGAAGTCATTTCTAAGACAGGAATTATCTATTCATCACAAATCCTTCCTGCCTTTTCCCTTTAAGTTTCTTTTCATTGATGGCTCCAAATATTACTTCTATGAGGAAAGGAAATAAAAAAGTCATTTGAATTTTTTTCAGTACATTGGAAAAAAAAAACTTGGTGTACTATACTTGAAATTTTAATAAAAAAAGAACAATATTCCTGTGTGCCTACATGTAAATAAGATTGCACATGATTAAAATTAGAAACATGTTAAAGCAGGTATGCAGTGAGAAGTCTTATATTTTCAAGTGCGTAATTCAGTGTACAAACCAACCAGTTCCTTCTAACTTAGTATTCAATTACTACACTTAATAGACACAATTAAGAGAAAACCAAGTGTGGTTGACATAGCTTGTTCCATAATGGTACATCTCCTTAACATGTGAGAAAGTCTGTCCTTATTCAGAAAAAATGTTTTCTAAAGACAGAGCTAACTCCCTTCACACTGCAGCAACCTGCTACAACACAGAAATACACACACCACACAAACCTGTGTACATGCAACATTAATAACACAGAATCCCTATACACTGTTCTAAACTGTTGAATTATTGTACTTATGGAACCCTCTGCTTACCTGCATAGTTGTGATCTATAATATTTGTTATCTTGTGAAAAATCTTCCATTTTGATTCAGGTCTTTGAAGATGACTTCCAATCCAGATCATACCCAATTCACGATGTAACAATTAGAAACAGAGAGGACAGCATAAGTTATGAAAAGTCAGTCGATCTTAGCTGTGTTTCACACACTCTCCCCTCATGATTAGTAAATAAGTCTAATAAAGTTCACAAGATCCATACTCATAGGAAAAATGGCATTGCATGAGAGAATCCACACTACACACACTGAACCCTAAAATAACTGCTTGATGATATCACAGCTGTTTAGAAGAAATAGAATTCTGTGCATAAATAAGCTAACCAAAATATTAATGATCAGAGCAGAATGATCATAGAGAAAAATTTGAGGGACACAAAATAGAAAATTATAAAATGGAATAGACACAAGTGAGGGAGGCAATAGTATAACCAGAGAAAACTATCATCCAGTAACTGATAGAAGCTGATACAGAGATTCTCAGCCAGAACCCAGATGCAGTGCCAGGAGTCCAATTGGTGAGAAAGAAGAGGAATTAATTATATGAGCGAGAATTGTTGAGGCCAAGATTGGAAAAACCATAGGGACAAATATCCAAACTAATGTAAACACATGAATTATGAACCAAAAGCTTTGGAGCCCCCACCTGGATCAGGCCGTCTGGATAAGTGAGACAATTGAATAGCGTGATGTGTTTGGGAGGCACCGAGGCAGTGGGACCAGGACCTGTCCTTAGTGCATGAGCTGGCTGGTTGGAACCTGGAGCTTATGTGCAGACACTTTGCTCAGCCTGGAAGGAGGGAACTGTACTTACCTGTACTGAATCCACCAGGTTTGAAAGAATCCCCAGAGGAGTCTTTGCCCTGGAGGAGATGGGAATGGGGGGAAGCACTGAGGGGAAGGCAGGGGCGAAGGTGGGAGGGGGGAAGACAGGGGAACCCATGTCAGATATGTAAAATTAAAACACAAACGGATTAAGAAAATGTGGTACATATACACAATGGAGTATTGCTCAGCAGAGAAAAACAATGACATCATGAGGTTTGCAGGCAAATGGTGCCCTGACCAGTGGGATTTCAATGGGGGCGAAACACCTGTGGGAGCAAATGTGAGGAACAGGGGACACAAAAGACGACAGCAAGACAGAATTCTGATCAAGCTGCAAATTTTATTCTCCTCAGCAAGGCTTATATAGCATAGGAGGGGGAAGGGGCAGGAAGGAAGGAACAAGGAAGGATGTGCAGAATGTGAACAGGCACAAGACAAGGGAGTCGTGCAGATCGTGCAACTGCAGGACCTTGGCTAACGTTACCAGTCAGGGGCCATTTTTTCTGTTGCTAGGATACCTGAATGTGGAATGCTCTTTATGTTTGGTTGTCATGGCAACTGACTGTGGAATGTTCTTATCTTTGAGGGCCTCTGGTTAGTATACAGGTGTTACTGCTCTTGTTGACTTGTTCTATAGCCTAGCTAGTACTTTTCCATGGTTCATGTTTGTTTCCTGACATCTTAGTCCCTGACAAAATGGATTGATCTAGAAAAAACCACCCAGACTCAAAAAGACAAACACGGTATGTACTCACACATAGGTGTAGTTGGAGATCTTCTCTCCAGGTGCCACCAAGCCCCCTAGTCTCACAACACCCATATAAAATAATCACGAAGATGCTTTTATTATTTATAAACTGTATGGCTGTGGCAGGCTTCTTGTTATCTACTTCTTTTATCTTAAATTAACCCATTTCTATTCATCTATAACTTGCCACGTGGCTCGTGGATAACCTGGAACATACATCTCACTTGTCATGGTGGTGTCTGGCAGCTCTCTCTGCCTCAGCCTTGCTATTCCCAGAATTCTCTTCTCTGCTTGTCCTGCCTATACTTCCTGCCTGGCTTCTGGCCAGTCAGCATTTTATTTACACAGAGTGATATCCACAGCACTTCCCCTTTTCTTTTTTTTTAAAGGAATGTTTTAACTTTTACATAGTAAAATTACATATAACAAAAGAATTATTAAGCAAGAATTACAGTTACAATATTAAGGAAGACATCCTATCTATCTTATATTTGAGAGTCTAATGTTTCATATCTAACTTATCTTTTATCGTAACTAATGAAAATTGTAACTATCTAGCTTCAACCACATCAAAGTCCTCAGAAGGTTATTGTATTACCTGAGAAATGGGGGAAGGATGCAAGCAACTTTCAGGAGTCTTCCAGGTTAGAAAGACACAGCTGGCAGCCTGGAAAGTCACTTAATGTTCTTTTGTAAAGTTGGGGCATCTGTCTTCAGCCCACAGGCTAGAGTCCCTCAGTCACTTCTTTTAGTGTCCTGTAGAATTCTGGCCGTTACCTCTGTGAAGCAGGAACCTGAAGGACAATTTTGTCAAGCAAAGTTCAGAGGTCACCTTTCTATGGGTCCTGCATGTCCAGTCGATCAAGCAGTTCAGGCAAGAACAGTTTCTTGACCAAATGGCTATTTTTGCCAAGGTAAGACAAACTCCATAAGAAGTGTCTTTGATGCCCATCCTCCTCTCTGAAGTAAATAGGTGCTGCCAGGAGCAGACATGTCTCACAGTCCAGAAAGTCTAAATTTTAAAAATATTTTATATGCTATATTCTGTAGGTCATTGAGATATTTGAAGATTACCTATCTATCTGAAATATCTCTATGTTTACCTAGAAGACTTAACTAACATGGGTATGAGAATGATTATCATAGATGACTAATTATTAATCTGTTTTTAATTATCTATTACAATTTCAAATGAGCTGTAGAAACATAATACTTTAAACAAGAGTAGAAATGTACACACAGTATAACAGAATTAACTCTAAGTTTGTATCAACAGACTAAAATCTATACCAATGTAAAACATTTTCAACATGTTGTTGTTCTTTAAAAGTAAGTTCATTTATCTACCCTTTCATCCTATTATATCTATATCATATGTCCTTTTTTTTTTAGAAAGAGATCACATTTATAATCAACCTGATTAAAAAAATATTGGTTTTTCTCTGTCCCACACCAGAGGCCTCTTCTGTTAATCTATTAACAATATCTCTGTGTTTAGAGAAGGAGTGAGCCAATACCATCTCCAAAGCCAGTCTGATATATTTGGGAATTGGGGTGTAGTTGCTCTTACTACTTCCTGCTGGAGGGGGGTACTGTATATGATGGGGACACAAAGAAAATTTTAGGATTATGGAGTAGTCCATTAGGGTGAACCTCTGAGCCAGTTGCCTTGAAACCATTCTGGATGTCAGATAATCTGGGCCATGGTGTCATTGGAGATCTTTCAGGGGGGCTTGGCTGGTCAAATCTGATGTATCTTAATCTGGAACAAATCCATAGCCTCTGGCTTTCTGTGGAAACAAAAGCAGAGACTCTTTCCCAAAGCAACATATCCTTATATCCAAATTTTGTAGTCAAGATTTTTTTTCAAATATAAAGATTGGCTTAACTCCACTGCCTTTACAATCAAATATCTCTCTTCAGTTAAAAATACCAAAGGGAAAAAAAATCCAGATTCTCTGTGTAATATCCATCTTTAAATGGCTCTGCCTTCCAAGTGCTGAGATTAAAGGAGTACACTATCACCATCCTCCCTCTGCTATGGCTTGCTCAGACCCCAAGGCTACTCTATTAATATACAAATAAAATATCACTATAATATATTTTCAGATTTTCTTTGGTATGAGTTTTTTTCACATCCTCAAAGTCTACTGTTATACTCAAAGACTTTAAGAGACCTATTATATACTAAAAGTTTTACAGTTACAGAGTTGCTCTGTGTTTTGACTAGGCAGTGCCACGCTGATTATATTCATAGGGTTTCTCTCCAGTATGTGTTTTCATATACGTGAAGATGACTGGGCTGTGCAAAGGCTAATCCGCACTGTTCAAATTCATAGTGTTTCTCTCAATTATGTGTTCTTTCATGAAATTGAAGATCACTGTGATAAGCAAAGTCTTTACCACATCAATTACAATTGTATGGTTTCACTCCAGTATGTGTTCTTTCATGCCTTCGAAGAGCAGAGTGAAAAGCAAAGGCTTTACCACACTGATTACATTCATAGTGCTTCTCTCTAGTATGCCTTACTTCATGCAACCGAAGTTCACTATGACGAGGAAAGGCTTTACCACACTAATTACATTCATAGGGTTTCTCTCCAGTATTTGTTCTTTCATGCCTTTGAAGATGACTGTTTCAAGAAAAAGCTTTACCACATTGATTACATTCAAAGGGTTTCTCTCTAGTATGTGTTCTTACATGTAATTGAAGTTCACTGTGTCGAGCAAAGGCATTAAAACTAAAATTACATTCATAGGGTTTCTCTCCAGTATGTGCTCTTAGTCCAACAACCCACTTATAAAATAAACACACAGACACTTGTGTTATATACATATTCATAGCACATTAATTTTATTGTGAAATATACAGTTAATTACTGACTCCCTTAAATTATTATATATCTTCCACATAGATAAAAATGTTGCTTTGGATACACACATGAAGTATTTAATGATGAATTTTTAAGCTATATTGATTTTGAAAAAGAACAGGCCCTTCCCTAGTGGAGGAGAAGTCATTAATATGAGATAAATTGATCTTGCTCATTTGCATATGGTAGCTGCTGAGATCTGTAATTGGCACATTGAGTCAAAGTCATTGACCTGTTTCTTAAACCTCTGAGCTGACATAACTGTGTCAAGCAGGATTTCACATATCTGCAAAGGAGAATTGCCTAATTACAAATTCAATATTCATTGGCTCAAGGTAATTTTCCAAAACTGGGTGGTGGTGGTGGTGCATGCCTTTAATCCCAGCACTCGGGAGGCAGAGCCAGGTGGATTTCTGTGAGTTCAAAGCAAGCCTGGGCTACCAAGTGAGGCCCAGGAAAGGCACAAAGCTACACAGAGAAATCCTGTTTTGAAAAACAAGACAAAAAAGATAATTTTCTGAAACTCTACACTCACACAATCTGGTCTGTGACCATTCATGTGACATAAATTAAAACATGATGAGAAAGTATAAAACAACTCTTGCTACCATAATCAAGTCTTTTTTTTATAATAGTGACTCCAGCAGGTGATTGTCTACCCTGCTTCCCCCTTTAGTGTGCACAATAAATTATTTCTGCTATTTGGTCTGGAGTCAGAAGCAATGCTCCACATGTGAAACCTTTTCTGGTGACTGCATTAGATAGTCAACTACATGACTCAAATGGATAATTTTAAAACTCTGAGGTGGTACAGTCATTTAATTTAAGAATTTTGAAGTTATAGCATAAAGAACAGTGAGATCATTGGCCTGGAGAGCATGAGAATGGAATCAAGGACACCCGAGACAACATAAAAGAGCTTGTCTCCAAAACATTTTTCTAACAGGATAGAAATTCTGCTGTCCTATAATTAATACTGACTTCCCAGGGAGAAATCACACTTAGGATATTAATAAAGAAAAATACCTTTAATGATAGTATGCATCCATCTCTGGCAAATGATTAAGTAGGAGACAGCCTTGACACATTTTGCATTCACCATGTGCATTCATCCATGTGTCTTTTAGCTTCATGCTCCAGGTTTCACTTTGAACAATGTAAATAGAGACAGCAACTTGCAGGTCTAGCCATTTGGGCAGATGGGTGAGTTAGAGAGCAAAAATATTCCCAGATGGTTTCTTAAACATACCAAACACCTGAGACAGCAGGTCATTCTTTAGTGCTGGGTTAAAGCTGACAGGGGCTGAGAATGATGGGAAAAGTGGAAGGTAGTAAAGATAAGAGCTGGGTTGGGGAGTTCTTGTACAAGCTACATTGTATGTCATGTAAGCTTCTTAAGGAAAACAGCATCTTGTATACTACTTCTAGGAGGTAAGTGGAAGGGGATGGATGACTTCTGTTAAGTCAGCAGAAGCCATCATACAAAAGGAGAGACTCAGGAGAAGGCTAATCAAACAGTGCCATAAAGGGGAACATGGGGCATCTCTAGAGCCTTACTGAGGAAGCCCACCAGTTGTCTTGGGACTGATAACCACAGCTCCATGTAGGACTGAAGCCACTCAACCATAAAAGATCTGGTTTCAGAACATAAGCAGTTCACCCAAACATATCTCAGGGAAGGAGCGCTGTTTGATTGTCAATACATCAGGCCCTTAGGGTAAGCTCCCATGGCCTATGCCCCATGATATTGCTAGCTCTCCCAAGAATATCCCTCCTCCTTAATGCTGGGCCTAAAAGAAAGCCTTGCTGATCAGGCCAGTCTTTCACACTACAGCATTTTTCTTTTTCAAATAAATGTCTCCTGGTGTCATATTGCCCATCTGGCAGAACAATGCTTATCTCAAGAAAACTGGAACATTGTGGCACTCTAGGCCTTAAGGTTGGATTTGACCCTATAATGCCTCAATAAGCAGCTTGCTAAAATTTAATTCTTTGATATGTTTGGGTCTAGTGGCTTGTTATATACCTGTAGTGGCTCCTTTGTGATGTTTTGGAGCCCAATGTCTGGATGGACAATCCTGATGAATGTAAGAATATCCTACCCTTCTAAACTCTAACAAACCTGGTTAGCATGCACTTATTGTTGGGGTGTATTAGAGGCAGTCTGCCCTCCTCTAAATTCTATTTTGTGAGAATTACCATCTCCTAAGCATTAGTAAATCCTTTTAATCACCAGTTCTATTCATGTACATCACACCTTAGTGGGAGTGCTACCCAATGCATGAGATGCCTTTCATAACCCCCCACAAAATTAACTACAAATGGATCTTACATGTAAAAATTAAATGTGAAACACTGAAGCGCTATACGGTAATAGAAGGTATTCTCCAAGTTTGGCATCCTGATTTTCCATGGTTGAAGTCCTAAAAAAAAATTTTTTTTGAAACAGGGTTTCTCTGTGTAGTTTTGGTGCCTGTCCTGGATCTCACTTTGTTACCAGGCTAGCATCAAACTCACAGAGATCCATCTGGCTCTGCCTCCCAAGTACTGGGATTAAAAGCTTGTTCCACCACCACTGCTCAGCTTCAAAGAGGTTTTTAAGCACAGCTCCCTACTTTCAGATCTGTGAGCAGACACTGCCCATAGAGCAGTGATTCAGAGGGTCTAGGGAGTTTCAAGTACCACATGGGACCTAAGATGACCAAGTTTCTACAGGCAGGTTCCCACCCAGATCCTGAGAGTGGACCAAACACAGTGGATTCTACACCTCATCATCTGCTTCAACCTATCTGGAGACAGAATCGATTCACTCACCTTGTCATGGTTTCCTAGGTCAGCCATGCTCTCTGCTCAACTCCCTGCAGCAGGGCTCACAGCACACCACACAAAGCCAATAGCACCAGGTCCTCTTGAAATCCAAGTCTGAAACCTATGGCAGAAGGAAGAACCCTGCACCACTTTTGACTGGCAGGTCACCTGGAGGACCTGATTGGCTAGTGACACTTGAGTGACAAGAGCACATCCCATAGGGTTACAATGTGCTTAAAAACAGAGCACAATGGTTCCTGTCCCTCCCTTCCACACCAGGCAAAGACTTTTTCTAGATCAGCAGAAATATGCATTTCAATAGCACTTGCCCCAGGCTGCAAAGCAGACCTGCTCTCTCCCTGCTTTACATAGGCACTTCCTCTTCTTCCTCCTGGAAACAAAGTGGCTAACTAGCTTGTCCAGCCCACTATACTATGTGGGGTGGAGTGATTCACTGGCACACAGGTAGAAAGGTGCCCAGCATATCAACAACTGCAGAGATATTTAAAGACACACAAGGAGAGCATTTGTTGTGTGACTTGACACTGACATCAGGTGAACTGAAGGTATTTTTTACCTGGTTGTCACAGGGACTGCAGACAAACAGCCCCCTCCAAAAAAAAAAAAAGCAGGAACTAGATCACAAACAAGATAATAGATCTTTCTCCCATCAGAAAGCTGGATGATGGTTTCATTGCTTAAGAAGTTTTATTCCTGAAATTCAGAGCAAAGTTTTGACAAATTAAATAATAATAAAGAATAGTTTTCATGGTAAGTTGAGTACTTAGAAAGTAATGGAGCTAGGAAGAATGCATTTATGAACTCCATTGTTAGCCAGTATATCTTCCACAATAGACAGGTGAAAAGAAAAAGAAACACGACAGTATAATTCAAGCTTCTCTATATGATCAGGACTGGTAGAATGAATCTCTCCATTTATGTAGACAGTGGATTTCATAGAACGTCTTATAAGCATTCAGGATGGGAAGAAAAAGGGAATAATCAGTAGCCATCTTGAGAGATGCTTCCCCCTCACCTCCTCCAAGGTATTTGCTGACCAGCAGTTTTAGAAGTGACCAGAAGTTGAACTTTTAAGGCTGGGACAATAAATCTATGTATCCTGGACTTGGCAAAACAAGATATATGGAGCAGTAGGCTCAATTGATCAGAAGTTGAACTCAGGGAAGAGTAGGACAGGAACAATAAATCTGAATGTAATGTATATATCCTGGGTTCAACAAAAGCAAGACATAGGTAGTAAAAATTTATGTCTCTGTAATACCGTGAATCCTGTTAGCTATCAGTAACCTCATGCTTATAGTTCAGCCAATAACTTCAAAGAACTACCTCATCCCTACCCCCTCATCCAATCCCAAGCTGCATGTAAGCTTTTCCTGTATAAACCCCTTAAATTGAGTGCTGGGGGTCACTCTCCTCCACCTGCTCTGTAGGATGATGAACATGACCAAGCTTGCTTATTTTGCTCTTCAACACTTCTGTGTGCTTGAAACAGATAATGGCACTGTGGTGGTCTTGCTTGGGGGTCTTGGGACCTGGGAACAACAGAGATCATTTTAACATTCCCTTTCAGCTGTCTGTCTCAGGGCTGGGACATCATTGCAGAGGATTCCACTTTTAAGCTTCATTTTATTTTATATTTATAGATGTTTGCCTCCAGGTGTTTGTACAGAGTACTTGAAAGGCCAGAGGAGAGTTACAGGACATGGTTAGGTAAAATGGAACCTGTGTCCTATGGAACAACTGTTGCTGCTTTTAACTGTTAAGCTATCTCCATAGGCATTTTCTTTATTTAAAATTTATTTTACTACATTATAATTAATATGTATTAAATCATTTCCCCCCTCCTTGTCCTCTCTCCATCCCTTCCTAAATTTTTCCCTTCCAATTTCTTCCTTGTTAAGCATGTGAAAGTATGTATACACAAATATATGAATAAAACCTGCTGAGTCCAATTCTCTTGGTTGTGTTCATAGGGATCCAATGATGAACACATTATGTTGGATAAGCAAATAGGCAACTCATCCCTGCCCAAGGCTAATTTTCACACCTGCAGGAGAATTCTACTATTTAGTGAGCAACAAGAGTCTTATCTGCAAGTGATCTAGGTGCCTTGGACAAAATCCAGTATCAAGACTAGGAAAATAGTATAAATAATAGTAAACTTGAGGTGGTAAATACCTGAGCTAAGAATTACTGTTGCCTTGGCCATGAATTTCAGGAGCTACAAGGAAGACTATGGACAATGTCCTCAGCCAATCTGTATCCCTTGGTTCTGTATTCCTTCAACCATAACCCACTGAGCATTCTCATTTTGGATGATTTAAAAAACCTGAAATTCCTACCTCCACATTCTAAGTACCATGATTGCAGGCCTGATCCACCATGTCTAGCCTAAGTTGCTTCAAATGCATTTAATGAGACATTGGAATGATGGAATGAGTTACATGAACATTTATACTTAAGTATATTAAAAAAATAAACTCCAGCATGGGTCCACCTGACACTTGCCTTTGTGGGCTCACATTGCTGCTCATTTTTTGGTAATGGAGATAAATGGAGTGATCTGGCTTTGATCAAGCCATCAGACACTTTAAAGGCTTGTCAGTTTTTCTCATGATCATTTTTTGTACTCTTCCCTCATTTTCTGGAGATTTGGGCTTGGGAACTTCTTTAAGAACTGTCCTTATATTAGGTTTGGATGGTGTCAACTGTGTATTTCTTTTGGGTCATCAGGGCTGAGGTATAGATGAAATCAGGATCATCCACTCACACCTTACTGATATAATGACATGTTCATGGGGCTGAATAGATGGATAAAAACTTGAGAGCACTGGCTCCTCATTCACTGGGCCCGATATTGATTCTCAGCACACAAGAGATGGTTCACAACTATCTATAACTATAGGCACTTGGGATCAGACACTCCCTTTTGATAGTCAGTGGTACCTGGCATTAAATTGATATACACACAGGCAAAACTCATACACCTAAATTAAATTTCATACACTTGGAAAAAATCATATATAATGTCCAGTACAGCCAACATTTTGCTTTACTTTGTAGCTGGGAAGTCCTACAATGAAAGGCAAGTCACATTCAAATGGTAACTGTTATTAAGCAAAGAGAGGTCATTGATTAGAACACAATAAAGGATGTATGGGAGGGCTTAGAGGCAGGAGAGATAGTGGAAATAATGGTCATGGCTCCATTTGGCAGATAAATTACTGTATCACAGGACTGGCCTAAGATGATTGGAAATGTTTTGTCATGCTACAGAGAAGATTCTTGTCCACCTCAGACAATGTAAGAAACCTTGACTCCAAACTGCTTTTCAAAAAGACTAGACACCCCTTTTCTAAAATTAATATATCTCTATGGCAAAACAGGAATTCAAGTTGGCTTTGACTTTGCAATCTTCATTTGAGCAGCATTTGGAAGCCAGTTTTTTAATGGAGAGATGGGTCTTTCTGCTGATTATAAATCAAGGTTGTCTCCTTTCTTATGGGAATGTAGCTGGTTAATCTTGGAAAACAAATATTTAGATCTCATCATATTAATCTCTAACATGCATGTCAATCATATTACTTATCTTTGGGGTATTTGAGATACAGCCCCACCTTACCTAAATTCTACTTTGTGAATTAATGTTTCCTAAGAACTGGTAAGACTTTTTACTGTCAATTCTACTCTTTAACATCACAGTTTAGCAGTAGAATGCTACTTTACACAGGATAGACTGTTTATGAGCTCCACAGAATTAACTCTAGATGGATGCTAAACCTAAATGTGAAAAGTTCAAAGTACATTACTTCTGGAATATACAGGACCCTGTTTCTCTGAGTTTGGTAAACTTGGGTTCCATAGGGACAACATAATCACTAAGGGTGCCAGCATTTCATAGTGATGTCAACAACAAGCTTCTTTCAAATCACAGTCCCATTCCCAATGCACTGCACAGATGCAGCCAGCAGAGCAAAGTTACACAGAGGCTGCCAGCCAGTCCAGGAATTTCAAACACAACCCAGGACCACACAGAAACACACTAGAATGTGCAGGATAAGCAGAACCAAGCTGGACAATAAAGGACCAGGCAAGAACATGTGCAACTCTACATCTATCCAGTGGCTCCCACCCAGCCAGGGGGGCACACACTAAACTGGATCCCATGACTCAACTGACCACTTCTACCCAGTCTGGGGACAGCAGCCCTTCACTCACCATGTTTTGGATTTCCAACTTACCCACACTCTCTGCTCAGCTTCCTGAAGCAGAACTCATAGCACAGTACACAAAACCCCTGTTTTTGGGAAGGACCCAGCACAATTTAGGACTGGCAGGTCTCCTGGAGGGTCTGATTGGCTAATGAGGCTTGAGTTAGAAGAGCATCTCCCATAGAGTTACAGTGTGCTTAAAAACATAACACAGTGGTTCCTGATCCTGTCCTCCACCCCAGACCCAGGCCTGATCTGAACTAGCAGAGATTTGCATTTCAATATCACCTGGCCCTGGCTCAAATAGCAGACCCTGCTATCTTCCTGCTCTCCATAGGAACTTCCTCTTCCTCCTCCTGGACACAGTGTGGCTAGCTAGCTTGTGCAGACCACTATACTATGTGGGAGGGAGTGATTGTCTGTCATTCATCTGGAAGTGTACCTAGATTATTAACAACTAAATAGAGTTTGAAGGACACAAAAGAAGATGTTTGCTAGGAGTCTTCAAAGTGACAACTGGTGAATTGAAGGTACTTTTTACCTGGTTGTCACAGGTTAAGAGTTTTGTCCTTAATTGCATCATCATCCTGGGATGCAGGCCAGCCTAAAAAGTGGGCAGGCCCTCTCTGTGTCTCTTCCTTTTTCCCCCTTCCCCCTTCTCTCTTCCCTCCATGTGGTCTCTGTCTCTGTCACTGTCTCTCTCTCTTTCTTTCTCTGTCTGTCTGTCTCTCTCTCTATGTCTGTCTCTCCCTCTCTCTACCTGTCCCCCCTCCCTCCCTCTCTCAATAAAGATCTACAAAGGTAACCATGACTTGTGATTATTCTGCAGCACGCACCTCCGGCTGGCCACTGCTGGCGATGGCCATCCACCAGCAGCACTGCTTTAACCAACATTTGGAGTTTATCCAACATTTGGAGTTTAACTAACAACAGGGACTTCAGAAAATGAGAAAAAAAAGCAGAAACTAGATCACAAACAAGATCATAGGTCTTTCTCCCATCAGAAAGATGGATGATTGCCAAATGGTTAAGGAATTTTATCCCTGAAATTCAGAGAAAGGTTTTGGCAAATAAATACTGATAAAGAGTAGTCTTCATGGAAAGTTGAATACTTAGAGAATAATGGAGCAAGGATAATGTCTTTATACACAGCCTTGTCAGCCAGCACATCTTCCTCAGGGGGCAGGTGAAAAAACACAACTGTATGTGGTGGTATTGTGTTCCCCAAAATATTGTGCACACTAATAAATTTATCTGGGGTCAGAGAACAGACAGCCACTAGATACAGAGCCAAAAATGGTGGCTAGAAAATGGGTCAGAGCAAGCCATAGCAGAAGCTGGGCCGTGGTGTTGCATGCCTTTTATCCCAGCACTTGGGAGGCAGAGCTAGGCATATCTCTGTGTGTTCAAGGATACAGCTAGCATGGAGACACATGCCTTTAGCAAGCCTTTAATCCCAGGGAGTGATGGCAGAAACGGAAAGATATATAAGGTGTGGAGACCAGAAACTAGAAGCATTTGTCTGGCTAAGCTTTTAGGCTTTGAGCAACATAGTTCAGCTCAGACCCATCTGGATGAAGACTCAGAAGCTCCCAGTGTGGGGAAACAGAATCAGCTGAGGAACTGGCGAGCTGAGGAAGCTGTGGCTTGTTCTACTTATCTGACCTTCCAGCATTCACTCCAAAAACTGGCCTCAGGTTTGATTTTATTAATAAGACTCTTTAAGATTCCTGATACAACTATATTATTCAAGGTTCTCTACATGATCAGTACTGGTAGAATGCATCTCTTCATGTATGTAGAAAACAGATTTAATTGAAAGTCTCAAAATCTGTGGTTCAGGTAATCCACTTTTTGCCTATCAGTGGAAAATTGAAGAGTCTGGTAGATGTTCACTTCATGAGGCTAGATATTTCAGCTGGCCCTCAGTATACACCAAAATACCAAGAAAGGAGGCTCTAATGTTGGTAAAGGAATGAAGTTGTAGCCAGTGCTAAGACAAGCAGGTAAAGAGACAGAGCATCCTCCTTCAATATAATTTATATATGTATTCTGCCTCCTGAGAAACAATCCAGATTAAAGGTGCATCTTAAACTTTGTTTCATTTTTTGGTGTTTTTAAAACAATGTTTATCTAAGTAGCTTGGGAACTAATTCTGTAGACCAGGCCAGCATCATACCAAGGAAATCCCAACTGTTTCTGCTTCCTGGGTGCTTTGGTTAAAGGTTTACACAGCCACTCAGTATCTGAAATTGGATTTCACCTCAAATGACCCAAATTAAAGATGTGTCTTTAATTTGAAAACATTAAAAAAAAATCCATCACAGGTATACCCAACTCTTCTTGTTTTAGTAAATTCCAGAAGTAGTCAGTTTTACTCCCAGAAATGACCACCACAGTAGGCATGAATGAAGAAATGACAAAAATTTCTTACCTGCAATATGCAGGGAAAGCATGCTTGCTGTGGATATTACTCTGTATAAATAAAGTGCTGATTGGCCAGTAGCCAGGCAGGAAGGATAGGGTAGGTGAGACAAGAAAGAAGAGGAAGCTAGGAACAGGTAGGCTGGGGACAGACACTGCCAGCCATCACCATGAGAAGCAACATGCAAAGACACTGGTAAGCCACAAGCCATGTGGCAAAGTATAGATTAACAGAAATGGGTTAATTTAAGATTGAAGAAGTAGATAACAAGAAGCCTGCCACGGCCATACTGTTTGTAAGCAACATAAGTTTCTGTGTGTTTACTTATTTGGGTCTGAGCGACTGTGGGACTGGCGGGTAAGAGAGATTTGTCCTGACTGGGCCAGGCAGGAAAACTCTAACTACACATGCTTTTCCTATATAAATTATGTGGATTTTACTTAGGAAGTCTGGACATGTTCATGTAGAATTATCTCTATTCTTAAGCACGCAAGTAACCAAATCCACTTGTGAACATGGTCACAATGTAAAAGCAGAGATATTTAGGAGTATTCTTACTTCAATGTGATCCAGAAACATATATAAATTATAAAAATGAAGGAAAGAAATGCCTGTGGCATGTTCATCATGTTTAACAAGATCTTAGCTGAACATCAAAAAATGACACAGTGAAAAATATTGCTTTGGAGCCTATGTCAATCTTGATGTTCAATCTGAAAGTTAACTGTACCATGCCATTCTCAGTGATGGAAAAGATAGAGAACACAAATACAAAAACTTCAAGCAAAGTCACTCAACAGCACTGTATACTCTCCTTTCACATGAATGGTTGTGAGGAACCATATTAACCTCAGAATGAAGCTGCTTTTGCCTCTGAACAGGCTGGCTCAGTGGAAGGTCATGGCTCCTTCCATAGTGATGTCATTTTTAATTAGCCATGGCTGCTGTAATGGCTATGACATCACTGAAGAAAATACCATTCTTCCCTTTTTCACATATATTTTTTTTGAGACAGGGTTTTTCTGTGTAGCTTTAGAGCCTTTTCTGGAACTCACAGTGTAGCCCAGGCTGGCCTAGTCTTTCTGTAGTTCAAGCTGTCCTCAAACTCGCAAAGTTCCTCTTGCCTCTGGCTCCCATGTGCTGGGATTAATGGCATGTGTCAATACCACCCAGTCCCTATTTCTAACTTAAAAATAGTTAAATTATATGGGTGTTTTCCATGCATGTGTCTGGGCACACTACTTATGAGGCCAGAAGATGGCAGGATATGCCAAGGAGAGTAGAACTACAGCAAATGATTACCTACCATGCAGTTCCTAGAAATAAAACCTGGATCCTCTGTAACAACAGCCAGTACTGTTAATTGCTGAGCCAGCTCTCTTTTTACTTAAAATTCATTTCTATAAATTGTTAATTAAAAGATATTAACACCACATTTCCTTTCATCTCTTCATTCCAACCCTTCAAAAATCACTTTCAACTTCTTTCTTGTTAGATATGGGTGACCGAATATGCTGAAACAAATAAATACAACCTTCTGTATCCTTTCTTATTAGTTGTACATAAATTGATAATCAGAGGACCACATTGTACTGGATAAACTGTTATGAAGCATATCCCTGCCTAAGGCTAATTCTCTCAAATGGAGAATTCCACTCTTTAATCAGGACTTCCTTCATAGGAAAAACAAAAACAAAAACAAAAACAAAAAACCTCTTTGTCCTTATTGGAGTGGATACTTATTCTGGTTATAGATCTGCCCTTCCTACTGTTATGACCAGATTGTGGGTACCCCCAAAATACCAACATGGAGATCAAATCCCATATATCAAGCTCATACCTTGGTCTATGGTATGCAACAATAAGATCAGACAGTTCTGTGTCAAGGCAGGTTGGGGTTTTTATCATAGCAGAGATTGGGGTGAGAAGATTACTAGGGTTCCAGTCCCTGATTGGCTGAAAAGGGGATTTTGGAAGCGAAGGAATTAAGAGATGAAAGGAAATGTGATGTAATATATTTTAATTTTAATGTAGAAATACATTTTAAATAAAAAGGGGCTAAAGAGATGGCTTAGCAATTAAGACCACTGGCTGTTGTTATAGAAGCCCCAGGTTTCATTTCTAGAACCCACGTGGTTGCTAACAATTTTCTGTAACCCCAGTTCCAGGTATCCCCTGCCTTCTTCTAACCTCTGTCAGTACTATGCACAGAAGAAACATTATAAACCTGTTTTTAAGTTAGAAAATGGGAAATAATGGAATTATTTATAGTGAGGGCACAAACCTGAGAGACTCAGGAGCCAGGGCTAGTTAAATATACCTTCTTCTGGTTTTGCATGAAAGCAGCTGTGGCCTTCTGTTCAGAGGCAAAAGCCTCCTTGTTGTGAGCTTAATAGTGATCATCATAAATCTTCATCTTAGAGCAGAATACACAGTGCTGTTAAGAGACATTTCCATGAAGTTGTCTGTGTTTGTGTTCACTATATTTTGTATCTGTGAGACTTGTGGCATTGGTACAGTTATCTTTTTTATAAATATATTTATTTATTAATTTTTTTCATTTTACATACCAACCCCAGTTCCCCCTCACTTCCCGTCTCCCACCTCCTCACCTCTCTCCCACTCTACCCCCATCCACTCCTCAGAGTGGGTAAGGCCTCCCATGGTAGTCAACAGAGTCTGGCATATCAAGTTGAAGGAGGAGCCTAGCCCATCTCCATTGTATCAAGGCTGAGCAAGTTATCCCACCACAGGGAATGGGCTCCAACAAGCCAGTTCATGCACCTGGAATAAGTCCTGGTCCTGCTGCCAGGGACCCCACAAACAGATCAAGCCACACAACTGTCACCCACATTCAGCAGGCCTAGTTCGGTCCCATGCAGGTTCCTGAGCTGTCAGTCTAGAGTCAGTGAGCTCCAACTAGCACCAGTCAGCTGTCTCTGTGGGTTTCCCCATCATGATCTTGACCCCCTCAGGTATTACCTATCTCTGAATGCTCATTATCATACAGACTCAATCATGTGAGCGCTGCAGAGTTAACTGTTGCCAAAGATCTCTAAGTGGTACTGGCTTGAAATCTGTGTGTTTGACACAGCAAAGACCAGCAGAAATCTTAACCCACACATAGCTGGTAGGCTAAAGGCAACTGAGCTGTTCCCTTCCGTCACAAGCCTTACTGCAAATTGGAGTCCTTGTAAGATGGTATCCCAAGAGCAAATGGAATTTGAGTTTATAAATTTATAACTTTCAAAGCCAATAGAAATGTATATAACTATTGATTTAAATTTGTCATGCCCAATAGAAAGAAAGATTAAGTAACTGTGGTAGCTACTTTTGCTACCAGGGTCTCCACTGTGCTAGCTGTAGTAACCAGTTATGAAATGGCAATCCCAGAAATAGTAGTAGTGGTGGTTGTCACTGTTATAAAAGCAACAATGGCAGCAGTGATGTCAAATTCTCTTTTGGAGCATGTGAGTATCCCTTGGCATGGACACAACTCCAGGAACATGAACCACCAGTTTGATACAGTTGTCTTTTAGATTGAACATCAAGATTGACAGGTCACATGTGCTTAAGAGCAATCTACTTTCATTCTGACATTTACCTGATTTTCAGTGAAGACCTTGTGGTACAAGATGAACATCCCACAGGCATTTATTCTTATCACTTTTATAAGTTTCTGCATTATTTTGAGGTAAGAATTCCCCTAAATGTCTCCGCTTTTGCATTATTATCATGTTAAAAAATGGAGTTGTTAACCTAGCCTGCTTAGGAAGAAGGAGAACTCTATGTAAACATGTGCAGTCTCCCTAACTAAAATATCATGTTCCATTTGTTTAGGAAAAACATTGGAACATCATCCACAACTCGACCAGCCTCCTACTGGTAAGAAACTTTTCTCCTTTCTTCTGTCTTGACTATCGGGACTGTTACTCTTGGTAGTCAAACTTCTACCTTTGGAATTAGCTAAAACCTAAAGACTTGTGTACACTTGTGAGGGACTTTTTTTTAAATGGTTTTGAAATAAAAGACCCATCTTTAATGTGAGTCATTTGAGGTGATATCCTCCTTCAGCTACTTGGTGGCTGTGTGCACCTTCAACTCCAGCACTCAGGAGGCAGAATCAGTTGCCTTTTCTAAGTTTGGGGCCAGCCTGGTCTATAGAATGAGTTCCAGGACTACACAGGTCTCAAAACACCAAGCAAAATAAAATATAAATTCCACCTTCATTCTTGATCATACATTCTGGAGACAGCCTAAATACAAAGAACACTGAGAAGCGAGCATGCCTGATTGTGCTACCTCTGGCTACCACGTTCATTCCTTTAGCAGCATTAGAGCCCACTTCCTTAGAATTGTGATGTATACTGAAAATCAGCTGAGATATATAGCCTCATGAACTGAACAACTACTGAATTCTACAAATTTCCATTGGTAGGTAGCCATTTTTGGACTACCTGAAGCACAGTTTGTGAGACATTCTAATAAATCCACATTCTGCCAGGCTGTAGTGGCACACTTCTTTAATTCCAGCACTAAGGAGGTAGAGGCAGGTGTATTTATATGAGTTCTAGGCAAGCCTAGTCTACAGAGTGAGATCCAAGACAGGCTCCAAAGTTACACAGAGAACGTGTGTTGAAAAACAAAAGTAAACAAACAAAGGAAGGAACTAACAAATCAATCAATCAATCAATCAACTTTCTTCATACATGGAGAGATTTGTCCTACCAGTTCTGATCATGTAGAATAAAGCAATTGTATTTTTTTTCACCTGCTCACTAAGATATGCTGAATAGTAATAGTGCCCATAAATACATTCTTCCTAGCTCAATTATTCTCTAAGTATTAAACTGTCCATTAAGACTACTGTTTACTATTATTCATTTGCCAACAGTTTGCTCTGAATATCTGGTAAAAAAAACTCTTAAGGCAATGGACCTAATTTCTTGGTTGTGATCTATTTCCTCCTTTTCTTTGGTGGTTTTCTGAGGTCACTGTGACAACCAGGTAAAACGTACTTTTATTTCACTTGATGTCAGTGTTCAGTCACACAACAAACACTCTCCTTGTGTATCTTTATATCTTTCTTTAGTTGTTAATATTCCAGGCAGCCTGCTGCCAGTGTTACAGGGATTCACTGCACCCCAAATAGTATATAGTAGTTGGTCCAGGCTAGCTAGTCACATTGTGTCCAAGAGGAAGGAGAGAAGTGCCAATGGAGAGCAGGAGGAGAATGGGGTCTGCTTTAGAGCCAGTGGCAAGTGCTATTAATTTGCATATCTCTGCTGATCTAGAAAAAGTCTTTGTCTGGGGTGAAACAGAGGGTCAGGAAACATTGTGCTGTGTCTTTAAGCACATTGTAACCCTGTAGGATGTGCTCCCATTACTCAGGCCTCACTAGCCAATCAGGTCCTCCAGATGAACTGCCAGTCAAAAGTGGTGCAGGGTTTTTCCTGCAGCCACAGGCTTTCAGTCTTTTTTTTTTTTTTTTTTTTTGATTTTTTGAGACAGGGTTTCTCTGTGTAGCTTTGCGCTTTCCTGGAACTTGCTTTGGAGAATAGGCTGGCCTCAAACTCACAGAGTTACACCTGGCTCTGCCTCTCGAGTGCTGGGATTAAAGGCGTGCGCCACCACCGCCCAGCGGTTTTCAGTGTTTGCTTTGCAGAAGAGCTGGTTCCAGCAATTTTGTGTGGTGTGGTGTGCTGTGAGTGCTCCTGCAGGGAGCTGAGCAGAGAGCATGGCTGAGCTGGGAAACCATGACTTGGTGAGTGAGGGGCTGCTGTTTCCTGATGGGTGGAGCAGATGGTGAGGTGCAAAAGTGAGTGTGGTGTGTCCAGCCTGGATCTGAGTGGGAACCTTCCTGCAGAACCTATGTCCTGTGAAATCCCATGTGGTACTTAAAACTCTCTGGACCCAGGGCAATCCTCTGAATAACTGTTGTGGGCTGAACCTGCTCCCAAAATTGGAAGTAGAAGCTGTCATTGAAAATATCTTTGTAGTCAACTTCAACATGCTCTGGTGCACCCATGGAAAGCATGCTGCCAAACTGGAGAGTTCCTTCTAGAGGTTTGTATTTTGCATTTATCTTTTGTATGTAATATCCATTTATAGTTAATTTTGTATAGGTTGTAAATGGCATCTCATGCATTGGGTAGCACGCCACTACTAAGATGGGATGTAGAGGCATAGAATTGGTAATAGAAGATGCTTAGCAGATAGTAAATCTCCGAAAGTAGAATTTAGCCTAGGGAGGACTGTTTCTAATTCACTCCTAAGATAAGTCCATACTAACCAGGCCCATTAGAGATTAGAAGGGTGGGAGAAACTTTTGTTCATCAAGATTTTCTAGATATTTGGATCAAACCATTAAAAGGAGCCACTGCTAAGTTACAACCAGACACTAGGCCCAAACTTTTATCAGAGAATAGGATTCTAACAAGCTGCTTATTGAGGTATTACAAGGTCCCAATCAACCTTAAGGACTGGTATGCCAAATGTTTTGCACAGATTGCAGGGATTCCCAAAAGACCACCATGGATGTTTATTTATAAGCTCAGAATTTGAATTCTGTCTCATGAAGCAGTTTGAGCAGAGAACCCAGAGCTCAGGCACAGTGGGGTTTTAATCATAGCAGAGGTTGGGATAAAGGGATTTCCAGCGTTCAAGACCCTGATTGTCTGACTTTTGTCTCAGAATATAGGGAATGTTCAGAATGTCAAGTATTTCTTCTTAGATGCAGGCACCACAGGGTAGGGTCAGCTTACGGCTTTCATGGGTCCAGGTTTTGCCTTCCAGAAACTTTGGGCCTCTAAACCTTCCATGGCAGCTGTGTGGTGAAACTGTTTTGAAGAGCCTGACACCATAAAGTCGCAATTTTCTTCTTGAGAAAATCATAGTTCTGCCAGATGGGCAATATGAAACCAGGTGACAACTATTTGAAAAGAGAAACACTGTTGTGTTAAGGACTGGCTTCATCAAGCATGGCTTTCATTTATGCCTCCCATTGTTGGGAGAGATAGTAGCAGCCTGGGGCCTAGGCCTTGGGAGCTTTCACTAAGAGCCTGATATATTGACAATAAAACAGGACTCCTTCCACAAAACCAGGAGTATGCTTGGGAGAGCTGGTAATGGTCTGCAACCAGGGCCTTTGTGGTGGGATTATTTCAGGTCATGGGAATCCAAATCCTTCCACTAGAGGAGGCTGTGGTTATCAGTCCATAGGTCACTGTGGGCTTAGACTGTAATGTTCTTCAGATACCCTGTTTTCCCTTGTGCAGCATTATTTGATTAGCCTCCTCTTTGTGTTTGTCCCATTGTATGGTACTTTCTGCTGACTTCTTAGAAGTTCACCATTTCCCTCCATGTCCCTCCTGGAAGTCATATACAGGTTGTTATTCTTCTCATTTGTTTGTTTTCTTATTTATGTTGTTTTTTTGAGACAGGGTTTCTCTATAGTTTGGTACCTGTCCTGGAACTTGCTTCATAGACTAGGCTGACCTAGAACTCACAGACATCTGTTTGTCTCTGCATCCTGAGTCTTGGGAGTAAAGGCATGTGCCACCACTGCCAGACTGCTATTCTTCTTAAGAAGCTTAGTTGACATGAGACATAGATTTTGCAACACCTCCCCATCCCAGCTTTTATCCTTTCTTTCTTATACTTTTCTTCTCTTTCTCACCTCCTATGACCTTCACCTCAGGACCCCATCATTGAAGAAGATCCTGCTGTTTCATATCACTGGGTTACTTAAGAAATAATTTTGGAAAATGTCTTTACTCTTTAAGTTTCCTATCTGTCTAAGTGAATAGAATTGAAGTCTTCTGTACCTATTCAAATTGTTCACAGTGTAACCTGGAGCCTGAACCCAAATGTCACCATGATGATAGCATATGTAGAATGCAAGATGTCTTCTAGGCTGGCTCTTCTTTTAGCATTAGCCAGAGATGGATACACTCTATAATAAAAGAGATTTTTCTTTATTAATTTCTTTCTTTCTTTCTTTTTGTGGGGAATTTACCCACCAACCCCACAGCTCCCCAGAGTTTTCTTGAGTGTGAGCAGCAGGAAATATTAGATAGAAGGATATATAGTGTGGAGATAAACAGATAGAAAATAAAGGATAGGCTCAAGAGGGCCTGGAACCTATTCCAATGGGCTCTGACTGTCTCTGCCCCAGGGTATTTATAGAGATGCCAAGGGGGTGGAGCAAAAGACCTCCTTCCAGCACAGCCAAATGCAACCATTTCAGACACCTACACTCAGGCCTGTGAACCTATTCATCCTCTATGTGGACCTGCTAGATAAAGCCATAAGAGTTTATAGTCAGCTTTGCTATACAACACTGGGATTTACTGAGTATTGTCGTTATAGAATTGTGATACTAGTTACTAGGGAACTGTAAAATTCTCAAGATGAAGCCACACCCCAAAGTTGCCAAGGTCTCTCATCCATTCTGGAACCAGCAGAGATACACTGTCACTGGTAAACGGCTTTTAACTAGAGGCTGTCCCTTCACTCAAATTCATAATCGCTTCCCCAAGTGCTTCAATTCAGACAAACATTTCTATTATAGCAGCACTTTTGGTTTGTTCTACCGAAAAACTTCACTTCACCCTGAGGATGAAATTACCGTATTTAGTTGCTATAAAGCTCTTCACAAAATACTGCACAGCTATTAGGTGATATAAAGTAGTTTTCTAAAGGAGCTATTAAAGTCAAAAGTGGCACAGCTCTGAACTCTATTTCTAGTGAAAAAACCTCAGAAACACTAATCAAGCCACTTTCATTCTGGTTCCTTTATAGGAACGTCATTGGAGCTGACTTTTCTTAGTTCTACACTCCTTACCAGACACTCCTGTAACCACTGAGCTTCATTCTCCTCTTGTGAAAAAACACAAACATGTCCTCAACCCCATATTAACACAGGATCAGCACCCTTCCATAATCCCAAGCAGGGATGTTTCCATTTCACTTGAGCTTGAGCAAAACTCGCTTGGATGCCACTGTGCCAAAAATCTATCTGTGGCAGGCTGCTCACAGACATCCATACTCTGGTGATGGAAGGTATATTTCTTTCTTTTCTATTTTTATTTTTTGAAGTTATATTTTAGGACTTCTATGAGCCCTTTCCACAATACCTAATCCCAGAGGATTATAAGGAATACCTGTTTTATGTATGATTTCCCATTGGGTACAAACTTGTTGAAATGCCTTACTACTATATCCAGAACCATTATCAGTTTTAATAATTTTTGGTATACCCATATACTAAAGACACTTCAAGCAGTGCAAAATTACATGTTTTGTAGCTTCCCCAGGTTGTGCACTAGCCATTAAAAATCCTGAATAAGTGTCAATGGTCACATGTACATATTTTAATTTGTCAAGTTCTGCAATATGAGTAACATCCATTTGCCATAGATGGTTAGGAAGAAGACCGTAGGTGAGGGAGAGGAAAATATTTGACATATCCCACATCATTTAACCATTTGATGAGTTGCTTCTTTGGTAAGATTGAATTGCTTTATTAAGCTTTTGCTATTTTGATGAAGAGCATGTGACTCTTGAGCCATTTCCACTTGGGATAATGCTATCTTTGTTAGCTTATCAGACATTGCATTACCCTCAGCTAAAGGACCAGGAACATTGGAGTGAGCTCTAATATGGCCCACAAAGCCTGGTAGCTTTCTTTTGTGAATAGCGTCTTGAATTTGTTGAAACATTTTGACTTGATTGTTGTTAGTTTCAGTATTTTTACCAAAACAGTTACTATTCAAAGGAGTCAAGAACATAGATTTTCTTTCATGAAACATATCCTTCATTAGCTTACTTTGATTGGATATTTTCACTTCATTACCTTTAACTCCTGATATTATTAGCAGCTGTGATATTTAGAATTGATTTCTTATAAGGAACTTTCAGGTGAAGCAACTCTTTTGTAAGATAGCTAGATTTTTCTGAAGTTTGATTCCCATCTATAAAGCAGTCATTTCTTTTAGAATATCATTTCCTTGTATCCTTATGAGATTTGCAAAGGAATGACTCATTGCAGGCATATTGTTCAAAATGCAAAGAACTTTTTAAATTTCAACATAAGTTTCTTCATATCTAAGACAACATTCAGTGTATAAAATGCTTTCCCTTGTTTTCAGGATTTTTTTATTGTTGTTTTTGAGACAGGGTTTCTCTGTAGCTTTGGAGCCTGTCCTGGACTAGCTCTGTAGACCAGGCTGGCCTCGAACTCACAGAGATCCACCTGCATTTGCCTCCCGAGTGCTGGAATTATAAGTGTGCACCACCACTGACCAGCATTTTAAGGATTTTAAAGTGGCTTGTTTGCTCTTATAGGTAGCTTTCTGTATGGTCAAGAGGTAAGATTAAGCTTTCTAGTATTGCTTTGAGAAGAAACTTCATTCTGAGCTGAAAAGTTTTTGGACAGTATCGCCAACTTTAGCTGAAAACCTACATTTCCCAGAATGCATTTCTCTTCATCAGCTCACTATTAAGAGCTAGCTTATGGACTTCATTTCCCATAGTTCTTCTTGGGTCTGGGAGTCAACCTCCAGTTCTCTTTTACTGGACTTGCTTTAGAACTTTTTGCTTTTGCAACAAGAGATTTGAACCAAGCTTTTTAAGTTTTCAATTATGGGACACTAAGAGATTTCTATTCTCTCCTCAGCTGGCTTTAACAGGTGTCTCTCCTTCATTAGCCACTGGCCCCATCAGAACCACACCTGCCTCTGTTAGCTGGCAGTGAGGCTGGCATTCCTGATAGCTACTTTGCTTGGGGCTTGTGTTTGCCTTAGCCACTTACATTCTGTGTGGATCTATTGACAAATCTCCCTAGAAGGACACACAATCACAACAATTAGTCCATCGCCTAGTTCTAATTCCTTCTGACCCATTATATGAATCAACATGGGCCAAATAAGGGCTGCCGTTTTCCCACTGCCTGTTTTAGCAATAACAATCATGTCTCTACCACTTAATGCTACAGGTACACCCAGACACTGTATTGGAGTTGGCTGTATGCACTCCGATTTCCAAATCTGGTGCATGAGTTGTACACCAAACCCAAAATGAGCGGAAACTACTTCCTGGTCTAGGAGGTGCAGCACCAGAGACCCGAAGGTTGAGTTTATGCCGCAGGTCTATTAACTGCTGTGGAGTGAGGTTGTTTATCTCCTCATGTTCATTGTAAAAATATTCTCAGATGGTGGATAGTCAGTCTCTGAATGATCAATGGGAGGAAGAGGATCAATAAATTTTTTGGAGGGGGCAATTGGATTTCCATCACTATCATATTCCAGATTGTCTTCATCCTCCTGAACTACCCAAGCAGTTGGGTTTTCTGCCATGTATCAAAAATAAGCTTCTTGGTCATCTTCTTCTTCAATGTCAACTCGAATACCCTTTACATTTTTTTTCTTTCCTTGTCCTTTTCTTCAAGTCTCTTCATGTCTCTAGCTACCTGATCTTCTACATCAGCCATAAATGCTTCCAAGGGATCATCATCGCTGTCAGAATCCATGGGTTTAGAATGGAACTGCTGGTGGGTAAGTGAGTTTTCAGCAGGAATGTAAGGTAAATCTACATTGCTGGAATCTTCTTCTTCTTCTTCTTCTTCTTCTTCTTCTTCTTCAAAATACGCATTGTCTACATTAAAGTTGGTCCGTTTAGATCCAATCTTATAGAAAGAATGAAGCTGTGGTGGAGCCGACTTTCCGAATCCCCGAGGACAAGCTGGCTGCCCCAAAGGCAATGTGGGACTGTGGCAGCAGCTTGGCTTCCTCCTTTTTCCCAGCACTGATGGCAAAACCTCAAAGTCAAGTCCCTGCTTAGTTCCAGGGCCACCATTATTCCAGTTCATGATGCAAGGACTGCTGTTGTGGCTCCAGATGCTGCTGTGACTACAATCGGCACACGTGAATTGTTTGTGAAATTATAGTTTTAGTTTTCTCTTCTTGATCTTAGAGGCTTGTCTCTTTACATTTCCAGGCATTTGTGTGGTTGTTGCTATCTTCATGTTTCTTAGCATGAGACAGTGACAAAGCAAGAGAGAAATCCAGGAAGCATTGCTTCCTTATATTTTCCCTTCATATATTAGCTTGAGTTTCTATCCTAAGTTCCCACAAGGAGGAAATGCAGCCTAGGGGTACTAAAACAAACAAACAAACAAACAAAAAACTTTTAATTATCTGAGTTGCTTCTGGTTAGAGAATTTAATCACACCAACAGAGAAGATAGTTGGAATACAAAAAAAAGGTACCTAGCATGTGATTTTCTGACTGCAAAGGAGATGAAATTGTTAGGCATGCCCTTACTATCTTGAATAGAATTATTTTGTTGTTTTGTTTTCTAGCCCAGGGAGGCCACTGACTCATGACATCTTTCCTCCCAGCTTCTGAATGCTGGGGTAATATATCATGTGCTTCTAATAATAATTAAAGGTTAGTGTTAAATCAGAAGGTCTGAGTTTGCAGTTTCTTATAGGGTTAGGAAGGAAAGTGGTTCAGCCAATAGAGCAATATAAGAGAGTCCCCAGAGACTGAAGGCATTTGTTCACATCAATTGTGACATTCATGAACGAGGGAATGATATGGGGGATTTAAAAACAAGTACTCAACAAGGTTAGGATAATGTTTCCTGCTTGTCAGGATTGCAAGAAGAGCTTATATCAGCTTACTCAACACCATCTGAGTTACTCTGACTCATACTAATTAGGAGATGGATCCTAGAAAATGGAATTTTAAATAAGAATTATTTAATGTTGGTTTTTGCAACTTGCAGCCCTAGGGAGTTTCAGAGAAGTAGGAACTCTCAGGTTAGCATCATGTGGAATCTTCACACTAGAGTGATTATTTGCTAGTACATGTATTCTATTTATTTCAAAGTCTAAGGGCTTCCCCATCACCTGCCTATACTAATGGATGGTATTATAATTTGTATATCTAGAGTTGCCAACTTTGTCCTGTGACAAAGGTATCTATCTAATGTTAAGAACTAGAGAAGTTTCAAACTGGTGTTTACAGCTTCATAGACCAGTGGATATAGGGAATTGGGGTAATTGTAGCCACTGTTGCTTTAGATCAAATAATATTAATCAATAAAATCTCCCCAATCATGAAATTCACCTAAGATGGTTCAGTAGTAAACCTAAGTTAGTTCCTGTTTGTTCAAAAAGCAATCACACAAGACAGTATATTTGCCTTGACATTAGGGGCCAGCAATTATTTAATAAAGTTTATTTACATGTATTAGTGAGATCTTGAGATGACTCATCAAGTCAAAGCACATTGCTATCCAGGTGCAATAAGCTTTTTCCTGGGAGCTCATGATAGAGAGAACCAAGTCTTCCAAGTTGTTAATTAGCCACTGTATATGAGATCTAGCATGTATGTGCAGTACACATCAAACAGATACCCACATCATACACACACACTTCTATCTTACACATGCACAAACTTACACAAGTACATGCAAAATATACATATAAACATGCACACACTGCACTTAAACACAAACTATACACACAATCATAAAAACACACATACACACAAATATGTGCACAAACTTAAAGACAAACAAACCTAAACTGAGAAAAAGATCACAAACCACACATACCACACAAACACATGAACAAATATACACACTTCACACAGAGACATACACAGACAAATATACACATATACACCCACAAAGAAACTTTTAAAAATAGTATTTGTATTTAAAGAACATTTCAGATATGTGTTGAATAAATTTACACAGCACTGGATGCTTTTCTTTGGTTTATCATTTTTTTTGTATGACATAACAGCATGTTCTTACTAGGACTTACCTTGTAAACGTAGTCGTTCCTGGTAGTCATAACATAAATATTTGCCTAGTATGATACTTGGGATACTTTGGCTACTATGAGGAGAAGTTGCATAAAATATTTTTTCATTTAATAGTGCTTTAGAAGAATGATTTTGAATCTTTATCAGTACCACATGAGGCTGTGACTGTAAATGATGGAAGCAGATGCAGAGATCCATAGCTAAGCAATGAGCTGAGCTCCTGGAGTCCAGTTTTATATAAGAAGGAGGGATTATATGAGAATGGAGGTCAAGATCATGATGGGGAAACCCACAGATACAACTAACCTGAGCTAGTGGGAGCTCAAGGACTCTGGAATGACAGCTGGAGAACCTCAATAAGACCAAATCAGATCCTCTGAATGTGGCTGACAGTTGTGAGGCTTCTGTAGTGTGTGGCACCCCTGATAGTGGGACTAGGATTTATCCCTACTGCATGAATAGCCATTTTGGAGCACTTTGCCTATGGAGGGATACCTTGCTCAGCCTTGATGCAGAGGAGTTGGGGGCTTGGTCCTGCCTCAGCTTGATATTCCAGACTTTGTGGAATCTTCATTGTAGGCCTTGCCCTCTCTAAGGAGTGCTTGGGGATAGGGTGGGGGCATGTAGGGTAAGTAGGTTGAGGGGAGGGAGATGGAACTCTGGTTGGTATGTAAGATGGAAAAATACTTTTAAATGTTAAAAATTAATCAGTCCTCAAAAAGAATGGCTGTTACTCTTGGGCACAAAATGAAATTTTAAAGACTCTTGAAGCTTAAGTAATAAAGGATTTTATATTTTGATCTAATGAAAATAGACCTTGTTTTGGATTTGCTTTGTTTTTTGACACATTTTTTTTTGTTTGGATGCAATGTTCTGTATATCAATTAAGTCCAATAGAGACATAACATCAGTTAAGTCTTTTATTTCTCTGTTAAGTTTCAATTTGGCAGATCTGTCCAGAGGTGAATGTGGGGTGTTGAAGTCTTCCACTATTAATTTGTGGGATTTTATATGTGATTTAAACTTTAATAATATTTCTTTTACATATGTCAGTGCCCTTGTGTTTGGGGCAGAAATGTTCAGAATTGAAACTTCATTTTGGTTTATCTTTCCTGTGATGAGTACATAATGTCCTTCATTATGTGTTTTGATTGATTTTAGTTTGAAGTCTTTTTTGCTGGATATTAGGATGGCTACACCAGCTTGCTTCTTAAGACCATTTGATTGGGACATCTTTTCCCAGCCTTTTATTCTCAGGTATTGTCTATCTTTGAATTTGAGGTGTGTTTCTTGTATGCAGCAGAAAGATGGGTCCTGTTTTCATATTCATTCTGTTAGTCTGTGTCTTTTTATAGGTGAATTAAGTCCATTGATATTGAGGGATATTAATGGGCAATGATTGTTCATTCCTGTTATTATTATTATTATTATTATTATTATTATTATTATTATATTTATTGGTGGGAGTGTTTGTGTACTTCTCTTCTTTGGGGTTTACTGCTATGGTGCTGTCTATTGCCTGTGTTTTGGAGGGTATATCTGACTTCCTACAGTTGGAATTTTCCTTCTAGTGCTTTCTGAAGGGCTTGGTTTGTGGATAAGTATTGTTTAAATCTGGGTTTGTTTTGGAATGTCTTATTCACTCCATCTATGATGATTGAAAGTTTTGCTGGGTATGTTAGTCTAGGCTGGCATCCATGGTCTCTTAGTATCTGCATTATATCTGTGCAGGTCCTTCTGGCTTTCAAAGTCACAACTGAGAAATCGGGTGTCATTATGATGGGCTTGCCTTTAAAATTCACTTGGCCTTTTTCCTTTGCTGCTCTTAATATTCTTTCTTTATTCTGTACATTTAGTTATTTAATAATTATGTGGCAAGGGGACTTTTTTTGAGGATCTAGTCTTTTGGGGTTCTATAGGCTTTTTGTGTCTTCATAGGCATTTCCTTCTTTAAGTTGGGAAAGTTTTCTTCTATTATCTTGTTAAATATATTTTCTGTGCCTTTGAGTTGGTATTCTTCTCTTTCCTGCATCCCTATTATTCATAGGTTTGGTATTTTCATGATGTCCCAAATTTCTTGGACATTTTGGGTCATGACTTTGTTAGCTTTAGTGTTTTCTTAGACTGATGAATCTATTTCTTCTACCGTTTCTTCAACACCAGAGATTCTCTTTTCCATCTCTTGCATTCTGTTGGTTATACTTGTATCTGAAGTTCCTGATTATTTCCTCAGATTTTCTATTTACAGCATTCACCCTGCTTGTTTCTTCTTCATTTTTTTCTATTTCCCTTTTTCAGGCCTTGGACTGTTTCCCTCATCTGATTCATTGCTCTTTCATAATTTTCTTTCAGGGACTTATTGTTTTCTTTTGCTTTATTTGTCCATTCCTCTAGTTTTTTGTTTTGTTTTGTTTTGTTTTATAGCATTCTTCCCATTTTTTGTTTTCCTGTTCCTCCACTTCTTTTTTGATTTCTTCTATATAAGGTTCTAGCCTCTTCATGGTATTATTCATAAGGTTGTTTACTTCTGCTTCTTCCATTTTGTGATGTTCAGGTCTAGCTATTGTAGGAGGGCTAGATTCTGGTAATGCTGTTTTGCTCTTTATTTTGTTGTATGTACTTCTGCCTTGACATCTGCCCATCTCCTTGTGGATTCATTCTTGGTCTTATCAGTGCACTTGGTCCAGACAGAGCTGACAGATTTAGGGAGCCTCTCTCTGGTCCAGATGGAAGCTCTGGGCCAGATGTGAGCTCTGGTCCAGATAGGAGTGCTGGCCAGATGGGAGCTAGGTGCTGGACTCTGAGTCTCAGGAAGTGGCTGCTGTCTTGGGCAGATGGATGTGGAGGCAGGATATGGAGATGGCAAAGTCTGCTTACACTCTTGGAAAGAGAAACCTTCCCTTGTGACCTGCAGGATCGCCAGAAACTGGGGCCAAGTTGGGCAGGTCTTCCGCTGAATGGCTGGTGCCCATGCATGATACCTAGAGCCTTGCATCTCTGGGTGTGACCCCAGGCACTCACCTTTGTTCCACATGGGAATTCTGGGGTGGATGGGAACTGGGGACTGGAATTTGAGTCTCAGGTAGTAGCTGGGACCTCCATATCTTGTCCAGATATGAGATCTGGGGCTGGATGCGAGCTGTGGGCTGGTCTCTAAGTCTTAGGAAGTGGCTGGGATGTCCAGCAGATGGGTGAAGGGGCAGGGTGTGGAGATTGCTGGGGCTGCCTGCAGTCTTGGAAAAGGAGATCGTTCCAGTGGGCCTTCTGGATGGCCAGAAACTATGGGCCAAGTTGGGCAGCAAGTTTTTTGTTAATGTTTTCATTGGTGCAAGAATTATGTATTGTACAAAATTTACTTATGTATTGACAACTATCAAAACTTTACCTCAAAATAAAGGAAAAGAGGCAAAGAGAAGCACACACAAGTTCTATTTCTTATATCATTTCAGAAGCAGAACTTTCCTTAAAGAATAAATACTGCCTGAGTTATGAATGTACCTCCAGATTTGGTGATTTCATGGTTTGATTTCTAGTAATGGATACAAAATCTGTTCTACTCTTGGGAAATACATATGACACTGACTCCTCAAAAAATCAGCATGGTGTATTCTACAATATGAAATAGGATGTAAGATTTAGGAAATATTCAGTAGAGTTTTATGATGTTAAGGAAATAATACATATAAATATTCATTCAAATTATACTCAACATCATTGTGTTAAATGATTAAAGAGTGACAATTTTCAGTAATATCATTGGATGTGGGGATGTGTGATATATTTCTGGTTTCAGTTCTCTAGAGATATATCCTGTGTCTCATAGTTATATTACATCACACTGGACATTTGCTTTACTTTCAATATGAAATGAATAACTTGTGAGAGTTTAAAGGTGTGCATGATTTTTTGTGACATACAGATATTTTTACTTTATATTATTAAACACAAAGCAGTCTATGAAAGGAATTTAGTTGCAGATAGGTGTCTGTGTATGTGTGTGTGTGTGTGTGCCTATACTATCATCTGAAATCACATGAATTCATGAGAAATGAGGAAAATCACTCAAAGGAAGAAACACTTTATTTGAATCCCTTCCTGTGGCATTTCATTCAAGGCTACTTGGTTCAATTTCTGTTGTTCTGTCTTGCTACAGAATTTAATAGTTTTTAGACCACATGGAAAAAGACAACTCACCTTATGGATGCAGTGAGATCTATGTCATCTGCATGGATAAAGTCTTTGAGTAGCCTTGATGTTATGATCCCAGTGTTAGCCCCTCCTATCCACAACCACTTTCATTTGTCACAGAAAAGCAGAAAAGGGATCTACACCACCATTTCTCTTATGGTATACTACTGCTTCCTACTTTGTGACCCTCAATTGTGTCTATTCCATTTTATAATTTTTGTTTTGTGTCTCTCAAATTTATCTCTGTGTTCATAAAATATATGATCATTCTGCTCTGATTATTACTATTTTGTTTAGCTTATTTTCACACATAATTCTTTATCCTCTAAACAGCTGTGATATCATCAAGAAGTTATTTTAGGGTCCAGTGTGTGTTGTGTGGTTTCTCTCATGCAATGCCAGTTTTCCAATGAGTATGAATCTTGTGAACAGTATTAGACTTCTTTACTGATCATGACTGGAGAGTGTGTGAAACACAACCAAGAGGCACTGACTTGTCATAATTTATGCTGTCCTCTCTATTTCTAATGGTTACATTATGAATTGGTGTGATCTAGATTTAGGAAGTCATCTTCAAAGACTTGAAACAAAATGGAGGATTTTTCACAAGATAACAAATATTATAGATCATGACTATGCAGGTAAGCAGAGGGCTCCATCAGTACAATAATTCAACAGCATAGAATAATGTATAGGGCTTCTGTTTTATTAATGTTGCATGTACACAGGTTTGTGTGCTGTGTATGTTTCTGTGTTGTAGCACTTAGCTGCCATGTGAAGGGAGTTAGCTCTGTCTTTAGAAAACATTGGTTCTGAATAACAAAATACTTTCTCACATGTTAAGGAGAAGTACCATTATGGAACAAGGTATGTCAACCATTCTTGGTTTTTTCTTAATTGTGTCTATTAAGTATAGTAATTGAATACTGAGGTACAAGGAGTTGGTGGGTCTCTATGCTGATTTACGGGCCTGAATAATAAAAGACTGCACACAGCATACCAGCTTTAGCATGTTTCTAATTTTAATCATGTGCTATGTTATTTACATGTAGGCACACAGGCATATTGTTCTTTTTTATTAAAATTTCAAGTATAGTACACTAACCTTAACACAAGTAAGAGTGCTTAACTTCTGAGCCATCTCTCCTTTCCTTTGTTGATTATTTATGATCATCATTGATATTGCTAATGTTATCTTCTTTCTCTTTGTAACTGTTAAAATGCACAGTTCCTTTTAGTAAGATTTATTAAAGTATAGGTTAAACTAGAGCAATTCAGGTTTCTGGAAGATGAATACAGAAATGGAGTGAATGCCAAACTCTTTGTAGGGGCTTCAGTAAATAAAAATCTCTGAGTTCAACTTATCTTTTTTGTTTGTTTGAATGGAATTTTGCAGAGCATATGGGTTCTTCATATTTAATTCTTGTTGTCCTATAACTGATTGCATAGACTAGGCTAATTTTCACCTCAGAAGCACATATACCTGCTTCTACCTTCTAAGTTCTGGGATTAAAGGCATGAACTGATATATCCAGCTTACAAATTTTCTTTGTAGTCAACAAACGTTCATACAATTTCTCTGAGCTGGGCGGTGGTGGCACACGCCTTTAATCCCAGCACTCTGGAGGCAGATGCAGGCGGATCTCTGTGAGTTTGAGGCCAGTCTGGTCTCCAAAGCGAGTTCCAGGAAAGGCGCAAAGCTACACAGAGAAACCCTGTCTTGAAAAACCAAAAAAAAAAAAAAAAAAAGAAAATTTCTCAGATGTATGCTCAGTACTCTTGAAGTGTTTGCTTGTCTCTCTATCTCTGTTAATAGGCATTTTTCTTGTAAGGTGATACGTTTTTCAAAGCATTCAGAAATAATAGAGGCAAACTTCCTATTCAGTTTCTTTGTAAAGTAACTTGATGATTTCTTTGTAACATCTGAGTTATAGAATATGTGTAGCAATCACCAGAATTGTATGACTATATTATAAAATAAGCACACATTTAGTATGACTTATCATGCTTTCAGTTTTATACATGTGGATGGCATATTTATATATGGCATATTTTAGAATATTGCAACATATAATGATGTGCATGTTGACATCACACATGAAGAGTGGGCATTATTGGATCCTTCTCAAAGGAATCTCTCCAAAGAGGTGATGCTGGAGACATATATGAACCTCACTGCTATAGGTAATACTGTACATTTTTCTTCACATTTTAAATAAGGAAACAACAATTTCTTGATTATTGATGCACTTCTGTAATTCTGATTGAGAATGAGGAAGAATGATGTGAATAAAACAGGTTCCTTGTTTCTAAGGATCACTAAAGATAGTAATGTAAGTTAATCAGCTCCCTGTAATATTCCATACATTTCCCTTGTTTGATATTATAGGCTACAATTGGGAAGACCTTGTAGTTGAAGAACATTGTCAAAGTTCTCAAAAACATGCAAGGTAATTTTTTTTTGTGCAAGCTGATACATAATGTGCCTCTGGATATATTTAATTATCCGGAAGTGTTAAAGAAAGGAAACATTGTAAATAATCACAGCTTAAAACCCACTGATGATCAAAAACACACATATCTCAATGCCAGGTAAGTGAATTGTGTTTGGAAGTGATTATTTTAAGATGGAAGACAAGTAATCAATGGCTTAACAGGAAGCATTTGAATAACAGCATCATCAGAGCTATGCTGTATAGAGGACAATCCATTTATTTTCATACTATTCAATTTACAAAAGCTAAACTCACTGAATGTATGATAAGAATATGTACACAACCCTTTAATAAACAAGTAATCCATAGTAAAAGCTTTGTTACTCAAAAAGTTATTCTGTCTCTGCTAATTTTAATTAGATAGATGGTTAGAGTCAAGAATTGAGGAGAGTTGTGGTAGAGAAATATTAATCCTCATACCACATGTTGATGGGGAAAAGAAAGCCCAGCTGTAAATAAAATGTGGAAACCTTCTTGTTATTCTTTCTTTAATAGTTATATCTTATGTCACTTTGGATACCAGCCATATGAACATAAGGATAGGAAAAGAAGTAATGTTCATCTCTCAATCTCAGAACAATTACAAGACATATAGTAGTCCCTCGTTAAGTAAACTTGTTGACTGAGATTCAAGTTTACAAACAATTGGTTTTCCAGCGGTAATTTGGAATAGATCAACAAACACAACCCAGACAAGACCTACTAGGGCTGTGTAAATGCTTCTGTTTGTCCTGGTTCACTGTGAAAATGTAGCATTAATCATTATAAAGGAACAGTTTTCAATAAAGTAAGTGATGTAAATGTCTGAATTCTACAGGTTCTCTTCAAATATTTGAAAAAAAAATGATGCCATAAATATGAGACTGGTAGTAAAGCTTTTACTATCACAGGCATGTTGAAATATGTAAAGACATATTTTATGCAGGGGAACAACCTGAATGTACACAACATGTAAATATTAAGATAACATCATTCTTTATATTTGCAGAAAATTGTAAAATTAATTCACAGAGATAGAAAGACTCAACATTGTAATAAATGTGCCAAAGCTATTAAATGTTTCAATTAACATTGCAGGCATGAAAGAAGTCTTACTACAGAGAAAGCATGTGAACATTATCAGTGTGGTCAAGCCTTTCTTCATCACGCTCATCCTCCAAGTAATAAAAGAGCACATACTGGAGAACAACCCTATGAATATAATCAATATGGTAAAGGCTTTGCACATCCCACTCATCTTCAAGTACATAAAAGAACACATACTGGAGAGAAACCCTATGAATGTAATCAGTGTGGTAAAGCCTTTGCTGATCACTCTGTTCTTCGAAGGCATGAAAGAACACATACTGGAGAGAAACCCTATGAATGTAATCAGTGTGGTAAAGCCTTTGCTCATCACTATTCTCTTCAGTTGCATGAAAGAACACATACTGGAGAGAAACCCTATGAATGTAATCAGTGTTGTAAAGCCTTTGCTTATAGCTCTGGTCTTCGAAGGCATGAAAGAACACATACAGGAGTAAAAACATACAATTGTAATCAGTGTGGTAAAGCCTTTGCTCGTCATAGTGTTCTTCAGGTGCATGAAAGAACACACACTGGAGAGAAACCCTATGAACGTAATCAGTGTGGTAAAGCCTTTGCTTGTTACTCTGATCTTCAAAGACATGACAGAACACACACTGGAGTGAAACCATACAATATTAATTGGTGTGGTAAAGACTTTGCTTATCACAGTGCTCTTCAATTTTATGAAAGAACACATAATTGAGAGAAACACTATGAATTTGAACAGTGGGGTATAGCCTTTGCACAGCCCAGTCATCTTCAAGTATATAAAAACACATACTGGAGAGAAACCCTATGAATCAATGTGGCAATGCCTAGACAAAACCCAGAGCAACACTGTAACTGAAAAATTTTAGTGTATAGTTGATCTCTTAAAGTCTTTGAATATGACATTAGACTTTGAGGATGAGAAAAAAAACTCATACCAAAGGAAATCTGAATATATATTATAGTGATATTTTATTTGTACTGAAATGTGATTTTATTTGTATATTAAATAAAGTTTCCTTTGGGGTCAGAGCAAGACATAGCAGAAGGTGGGTGGGAGTGGTGCACACCTTTAATCCCAGCACATGGAAGGTAGAGCTAGGTGGATCTCTGTGTGTTCAAGCATACAGCCAGTATGGTGACACACAACTTTAATCTCAATACCAACCATAGAAGACCTGGAGGTGTGTACAGACAAGCAGTGATGAGGAGGTCATGTGGCTGGGTTTACAACCAATGAGAAGGCAGAACAGAAATTCTGTATAGAAAACAAGTCACAGGAAGTAGCTCTTATGGAGAGGATAGACAGAGCAACATGGAAAGGTTAGGTTTCAGCTCTCAGGTATTGCTCTGACCTCTTGGCTTTTAACTCTGCAATTGGCTCTATGTTTCTTATTTAACATGATGGTTACATCAACAATATATGAACTGTTATGATCTTCAGTTAACATACTTACATCCAATTTCAAAAAATTAATTTTTTTCAGAAAAAATGCCTAAAATGTGTCAATAATCTATTCAAGCATTATATTATCTCTTTTTATTTTGTTTACACATTCCACCTAATATGGACAAAAGGCCTCTAATTTTAAATGATAAGTAACACTTTTATATTTCATACTTCTCTTGAATTACATGAGACAATGAATTCTGGCCTAAAATTTCATAGGTGTGTATCATTGACTTTTCTGTTGCTTTGATAATAGGTCATATCTAAGTGAACTTAGAAAGGGGTTTAATTTGGCACTTGGTTCCAGACCAATACATGAACCCCATGACAATGGCATGGAAACAAGTGTCAAACATGGGAGCTAAAGCAGGCAGCTATGAATTCACATTCTTGTCCTGAAACACAAAGCAAAAAGTGTAAATTGGGAATAGTGTGCAGATGTAAATGCTCAGGCCAACCCTCATGACTGATTTCTTCCTGCAGTGTATCATTTTCGAAATTTTCTCAAATGATATCACAGACTGAAAATGATAGATTACTCAGACTTCAAGACTTGATGCTTGCTTTCTATTACATGGAACAATTCATGATGGAGAAAAATTCTGTAATCATTTAGATGCCTCAAAACCCATGTTACCACAATGATAATAGAAAAAAATATTCATGATTGAAAATTAGTTTAAAGATTTGTTTTTATTTTAATTATGGTTTGTGTGTGGGGGTGTGTGTGTGGGTGTGTGGGGGGGTGGTGTGTGTTTGTCTTCTTCTGCACATATGTATGTGCATTCTGGTTCCCAAGGTGGTTAGACCCTTCAAGTTTCTCATTGCAAGAATAACTGGAAGTCATCCAAAACCTGATGTTTGTCCAGGAAATGAACTTGTGTTAAAGGTTTGGCCATGTCTCTATCCCTGTCAGTATTTAAAAGCTTTTTATATCATCTTGATGTCAGCATATAGATAGGTACTCATACAAAAGAAAACAGTATATGATCTGTGGGAAAAGGACATCATACATAACATATTCATTACAATTGTAGGGGTTCTGCCATCAATGGGTATTTAGTGTCCTTGAACATCTGAATCATGGGTAAAGGGCCTGTCATAATCAGTATATTTTTATCTTTCTTCTCCATTTTGGATTCTTTGATGGAAAAGGACTTGCCACATTTTTTACATCTATGATGTATCCCTTCAGTGTGGACTTTGGGATGGCTTTGTAGATGAGAGATCTGCCTAAAGAACTTGTCCTATTCTTTATATTTCTAAGGATTTAATCCTGTATGTATTCTTTGATGAATATGAAAACTTGACCTCTGAGTAAAGTACTTTCCACAATCTGAACATTTGTAAATTTTCTCTCCAGTGTGAATTCTTTGATGAACATGAAGGTTTGAGCTCTTAGTAAAGGACTTGTCACAATCTGAACATTTATTAGGTTTCTATCCAGTGTGTATTGTTGGATAAACAAGAAGGTTAGAGCTCTTAGTAAAGGACTTGCCACAATCTGAACATTTGTAAGATTTTTCTCCAGTCTGTAATCTTTGATGAACTTCAAGTTTTGAGCCATCATTAAAGGACTTTCCGCATATATTACATTTGTTAGGTTTCACCCCAGTGTGTAATCTTTGATGATCCTTAAGTGTTGAGCTTCTGGTAAAGGACTTTCCACATTCTATATATTTGTAAGGCTTCAATCTAGTGTGTATTCTTTTATGAACATGAAGTGTTGAACTCTGAGTAAAGAACTTGTCACACATATTACATTTGTAAGGATTCTCTCCAGTATGTATCCTCTGATGAAATTGAAGTGTTGAACTCTGAGTGAAAGAATTGCCACATGTTTCACACTTGAAAGGTTTTTCTCCAGCATCAGTTCTCTGATGAAGATGAACAGAAAAGCCATGGGCATAGGACTTGCCATACTCTGTACATTTGAAAGCATTCTTTTCACTGTGAATTTTACAATGAGTTCTATTTGAAAGGAACAAGTCATGCTCTGGACATTTGTATGATTCTTTTACATGGATTTTGTAATGCTCCTTAAAAACTGGTAACTTAGAAAAAACTTTCCACATATTTTATATTTGCATATTTTTTCTCCAGTATGAACCACATTAATTTTAAAGAGGTCTGAACATCTCCTGTAACTCCTCCCAAATTTCTTATATTTTTGTCCAATATTGAATCTTGGATTCCACTCTGATTTTGAAGGGTGGGTGAAATAGTGTGTACGTGCTTTGGATTGTTTCCCTTCAGTTTGGCTTGAGTCATTTTGAGTATTTGAACGGAAATTGCAGCATCTAAACGAAAATGATGTAGAGTGAGTTTTTTTGAGGAGAAGCTGGAACTTCTTCATGTATTCTATCAGAAATGCTAGTGATGGGTGCTGTATAAAGATCATTTCTATCAGTACATGATTCAGGTTCTTCATTGTCTGATGTACATGCCCAGAACTTCCTTATGTGTAATTCACCAAGGGCATTACATCCAAACTGTTCTGATATTTTTCTTTGGCAATGATCCTGTGTATGCACTTTTGGGAACAACTCATGAATGGATAACAAACCAGAGCTGGAAGAAATTAAGGGAATTATTGTCTAAATGTGTAGAATTAGACAAAAGTAACATAGAAACTTTGACATAAAATGAAACCAATGTGAGGGAAGTAGCAAAAAGAGGAAACACAAATCTTCAGCACTTCTTCCATAAGGGATCAAAATCCAAAAATGATGAACATGGACAAGGTCATTTCATGAACTTCTATTTTATAATATGCAAAATTTGAAAACATCCTCTTTAAGCATGTCATGTAACCACCAACTGTAAAGACAATTCTTTTCATATGAAATGAAACTATTAGCCATTATTAAAAATATTCTGTTCACTTGGAAATTATATTATCAATTTAGATCAAAACAAAAGGACTTTTCCAAACATATAAATGATATAAATGAAAAAATAACATAAATAGATTTTTTATGATTAATGTTCATTAATGTATATTAATATATAGTTATTCAAGGAGAAAACAATAAAATGATCATGAAAAACATATATGTCTGTCAGGTCCACAGAGCTTTATGGACCTTAGGAGAGAATGTTTCAAAATCTCTATAATCACACTGAAAATTCTGTAGGACTTTATTTCTTCAGATGCCTAAGTGTATCTTAAATTTATAAAAGACTGGCCTTTCATCTCAGCATTTGGAAGCCAGTGGCTGGTGGATCTCTCTGGTTGAGGCCAGCCTGATCTACATATTCAGTTTCAGGACAATCAGGGCTATATGGTTACAGACCCTGTCTCAAAAAAGGAGATAAGTGAGAAAAATAAATTATATGTCTAGTAAAGAAAGAGTGCCAATAGAGCAAATTTGGCCTTGTGTGACATGAAGATGGATGTATTTTTGCACTGTAACATTAATTGTCAGCAAAGCAAACCATGACCTTGGCCTCAGTATCTCCTGTCCTAGCATTACTAACTGATGGAATCCTCCCAGATGTCCCATCAATGTGAATCACAGACTGGCTTTTTCTTAAATTGCTCTTCACTGACTTAAATGCAGAATATGAATAATGACCAGAGTGCATAATAATCTATGTTTTTTTTTCAAAGACTCTTAGATCTCTAATATGTTTGGAATCAAACACACACAAAAAAGCAAGCTGGAAAACAGTTGCACATGCTTTTAGTTCCAGCACTCAGGAGGCAGAGGCAGGTAAATCTCTTTGAGTTTGAGGGCAGCCTAAACTACAGAGCAAGTTGCAGGACACACTTGGAAGTTACATATAAAAACTGTCACAAAAAACAAAAAATTGCTAAAAGACCTACATAATAAAATTTATATTTTCAAAGTACACTGCAGTTTATTACTCTATTTCAAGACAAAATATCAGAACTCAGAGTATATATGAGAAATACATAATTTTTGTAAGTGTAAATTTAATTTAAACATTAGTATTCCATTTTACTCTAAGCTTATTGCAGTCACTTTTCCTCTAACTCTTCTCATATCTCCCAATAAATAGTAAAACCCCCAGTTGATAATTGTTACTGTTATATATTTATATACATATATATATACTTTTTCATATATGTAGTTATAATTTCAAAATGTTAGTCCAGCTTCATTATTAATGATTATATCATTTCAGGTGTAACCGTTTTGCATCAGACAAGCAGCTATGGGGATAACGCATCACCGAGTGTCATTTTAGTTGTCACACCATTCACTAGGTGTCTTTAGCTCTTTGATTAGGGGTTTGTGATATAGGGACACTATTAAATGGGAAGCAAAAATTCAGGATGGTTCTTCAGTTATAATGGAAGAAAAGTTGGTAGAAATGGTAAAGGAAGATTGAGGGACAAATAACACAAAGGTTGTCTGTTAATTCCTCAAGAAAACATGATTTTATATTTTTCTGTAATTCTACACCACATAATTATGCAAGGCATAAAGGAAGTAATGACTTCCAGGTAAACAGTACAACACAAAAAAATAGAGATTAGCAACAACCTTATCACAAAACATAAGAATCTTGATTTAAAGTTTCTGGTATAAAATAAATATTAAGTGTAATGAGGATACTATCACTTCTTTCTTTCCTATATATATCCCCTTAAAATTCCTGTTATCATACACTGACATTTAAACATCAAGCAGAACATAGAACAGTTAGACAGAGAGTGGGTATACTTTATTTTCCAATTATAGAAGAACTGTTTTTAGTTTACTGCATTTAAAAAGATTGTGTTGGTAAATACTTACAATAAACTTAAACTATTAAATGTAGATTAGTCCCTGCTGTTGAATTTTTGTAATGAAGGGATATTGTATTTGTCAAAAGCCTTTTCTGCATTTAATGATGAGATCATTAGGTCTCTTTCTTATAGTGTGCTCTAATGTATTACATGTATTGATTTACTTATGTTGATTCTCATTAGCATCTCTTGGAGGAAGCAACCTTGATCCTAGTAGATAATTATTTTGAGGTGTTCTTGAAATTGAAAATTTCCATTTTGACATATCTGAACATATAATTTTTGAAAAAGAAGCCAAAACTGTACAATGGAAAAAAGAAAGCTTCTTCAACAAATGTTGCTGGCATAATTGGATGTCAATGTGTAGAAGGGTACAAATAGATCCATATCTGTCACAATGCACAAAACTTAAGCCCAAGTGGATCAAAGACCTCAACATAAATCCAGTTACTCTGAACCTGATAGAAGAGAAAGTAGGAAGTTTTCTTGAATGCATTGGCACCAGAGATCACTTTCTAAATATAACACGAGTAGCACAGACACTGAGAGAACCAATCAATGGGGCCTATTGAAACTGAGAAGCCTTTGTAGAGCAAAAGACACGGTCAACAAGACAAAGCCGCAGCCTACAGAATGGGAAAAGGTCTTCACCAACCCCACATCTGAAATAGGGCTGATATCCAGAATATATAAAGAACTCAAGAAATTAGACATTAAAATGCCCAACAGTCCAATTAAGAAATGGGCTATAGAACTAAACAGAGAATTCTCAACAGAGGAACTTCAAATGGCTGAAGGACATTTAAAGAATTGCTCAACATCCCTAATTATCCAGGAAATGCAAATCAAAATGACTCTGAGACACCACCTTACACCTGTCAGATGGGCTAAGGTCAAAAACACAGAAGACACCTTATGCTGGAGAGGATGTGGAGCAAGGGGAACTCTCCTCCACTGCTGGTGGGAATGCAAGCTTGTACAGCCACTTTAGAAATCAATATGGCACTTCCTTAGAAAATTGGCAATCACTCTCCCCCAAGACCCAGCTGTAGCACTCTTGGGCATATGCCCAAGGAATACTCAGTCATACCACAAGGGCATTTGCTCAGCTATGTCCATATCACCATTGTTTGTAATAGCTAGAACCTGGAAACAACCTAGATGCCCTTCAACTGAAGAATGGATAAAGAAAATATGGTACATATACACCATGGAGTACTACAGAGCATAGAAAAACAATGACATCATGAGGTTTGCAGGCGAATTGATGGATCTAGAAAAAATCATCCTGAGTGAGGTAACCCAGACTCAGAAGGACAAACATGGTATGTACTCACTCATAGGAGGATACTAGATGTAAAAAAATGACTAGACTGCTACACAACTCCAGGGAGGCTACCTAGAAACAGGGACACTAGGAAAGACGCAGAGATCACCCAATAACAGAGAAATGGATGATATCTACATGAACAACCTGGATGAAAGTGGGAGTAATGAAGGGCAAGATTTGAGGGGAAGAAAGCTTAGGGGAGCAGGAGATCATATAATTGTAAATGTATTGGTTTTAGTTTTTCTTTACTTCTCTGGTGGGTTTCTGTTCTGTATCCATCTGTTTTTTTAAGTTGAGGGTTTTTGTTTTTTGTTTTTTGTTTTCCTTCCGTTCAATTTCAGAACAGGTAACATGATAAATTGTTTATGTCATTTGACTGATTTTTGTTAGGTTATGTGCTAAGAAACCCATCCATTTGTTTTTGATATTATACGTATTGTAGGTAAATGAATGGAACTGAAAAAAAATTATTCTAAGTGACTTAAACCAGAAAGACAAATACTGTTCCTTTTCACAAATTTGTGGATTTTCACTTTTAAGATTAAGGTCCTTTATGTTTTCTATTTAGTTTACTTTGCTAGGTTGAGGCCAATTGTCTTATATAATATTATAGGAACAGCCTTAATAATATACTTCTCAAAGGCCCAGAAGAGAAACTACAAATGGTGAGAATTATTTTCAGGAAAAGGATCTAAGTACACCAAGCTCTTTCTCCATCTATTTTATTCCTCCTGGATAAATTCCTATCTATGCAAGTACAGTTTTGTACTCAAGCATATTTCCTTTCTTGCATGATTTGTCTCTACCTTTATCTGCTGTCTGCTCTAAGATTTATATTAATGCTCTCATCTTAATTTTGCTTTATCTAGGTCCTTCTCATCTCATTCTTAACCATCTAGTACTTTCCTATCTGGCTTTTCCTCATCTTACATCTTATACTCAAGTTCTCTAGTCAAAATCCTCTCCAGTTCAAATTCTCAATATCCTCTCTTCATTCATTCTCCTTATACCTCAGTTTCCCCTCAGTCTCTGAGATGCTCTGATATAAACCCAAGTCATAGCATTCTCTGGCCAAGTATAGGCCAGCAAGCTTGAATTTCTATGGGGTCATCAAGGCAGGTAAGTCTTTTCCTCAGGCAGTGACTGCCATGTGTTCTTTTACAACCCAAAATAGGAGTGCTAAAGGAGGAGTACAATTTAGAGCAAGTGATCAGTTAGAATATCAAGAAGGGGATCCATGTGCTCAGTCCACATGCATAGAGGTGAGTAGGTAAGAAGTTAGAAGTCTATAATGTTAGTAAGTCTGTAGTAAAGGGATTCTCACACTAGATTGCACAAGAAATAAGCTATCCGCCTGACCTAGGAGACAGGTGTAGTTTCATTTGGCCTTGGATACTTAAGTCTGTTCTGAGAGAGTACAGAGTTATCTCTAATAAGAATTACAGGGACACTTGAGCTGGGTTTTCTGGCTGTGCACAGCTGTCAGTGCAGAAGATTATCTAAATATTCCATTAGTATAGAGGAAACGGTGCCCAGTAAAGGATGGACAAGGAACAATAGGACATTAGAAATTCATAGCTGGAAATAGCTAATAATCAAAAGCCAAATGTTATGAAGGTTTTCTGAGCCTCAACTCGACTTCTGGAAAACCACTGGCTTCTTCTAGGTATTAGTTTTGTCATAATCAAATGAAATCCCACTCTATATATTTTGGGGGCTTTTAGCACAATGGAAAGGAAGTTTTTTTCACAGAATGATGCTGACACTATTACTGCAGCCTAGAAACAGAACAAATTGGTCATGGGATCTAGATAAATAATTATTATTATCATTATGCTTATTAAACATGGCATTAAACTAGTGCTATATTGTTATAGCCATGGATTAACATATTACTCACCATTCAATAGAGAAGCTTAATATGGAGATTTTGAAGAATTAAGCCCTACCTAGGTGTCCTGTATCTTAACCCTTACATCAGGGTTCAGACACCTATGAATAAATTACATAGAGAACATAAAGACCAAAAAATGGTAAATGACTCTAGGGAAGAAGAGGTTTACAAAGATTATAGGAACAGTAGCCATACAGTCACCAAGTCTGTGACAGCAAGTCCAAAACCTACACAAGCACAATACTATAGACAAAATATCATCTCATAAAATGGAAAGTGGACCCGAAATCACAACGTTGTGACAAGAACACATGTGCACTCCCTAGCTTCAAGAAGTAAAAAAAAATCTGTTTTTCAATTGAGTAATACCATGGTATATCAATCATATTCAAAGTCTTGTTTTCAGAAACAGTTGGTCAGCCCAAATATTCATTGATTTTTATGAATTTTCTGTCTTTTTTTCATAAAGATGTAGTGCAAAAATTATGACATTGGATTAGTGTGGTACAAGTATGATATGCAGGGAGGTAAAAGAAAGAAAAATATATTAATATAGATATAATGTAAAAATGTTAAAAAATCAGAAAATACCTAGATCACTGACATATGGATGAAATTTTCAGACATTTATTGGAAAACACAATAAACTCCCACATATATTGTCAAATTGCTACTGGCATAGGAAATTTCATTGAATCACTATTTTGATGAAATTAGGGGAAATTATGTAAATTTTTCTATGTGCTATATGCTAGTGCACTATTGTAAATGACATTATTAGGCATTGCTTCTGTTGAGGAACTGTGGTAATCCCACTGCATTTAAGGTTTGCTTCTTGTTTTGTTCTCTACAAATAACCATTGTTTCCTTCCACCTTACCTGGCTCAATGCCTTCTACTTCCTCTGTGTCCAATAATCCAGGGTTCTTTATTCTGTCCCAGGCAGGCAACTGCCTCTGGTTTTGATACAGAAAGGACTGTGAATTAGAAGAGACATATGATAATATATTTGCTTAATGGGGACCAGAGTTGGATACTAGCAGAGGCTTGTACTCAGTGGATATGAAGTTACATAAGGAAAGACTCAGTAGAGAAGTCTTATTAGTACATACTTGCCAGAAGTATTAGACTTTTAAGAAAACCATAATTTCCGCAAAGAAGAAATTGAAGAAGATGTCAGAAAATGATAAGATCTCCCATGCTCATGGATAGGCAGGATTAACATAGTAAAAATGGAAATCTTACCCGAAGCAATCTACAGATTCAACACAATCCCTATCAAATTACCAACATAATTCTTCACATATCTGGAAATAATAATACTCAACTTCATATGGAAAAACAAAAAAAACCCAGAGTAGCCAAATGAATCCTGTACAATAAGACAACCTCTGTAGGCATCACAGTCTCTGACCTCAAGCTCTACTATAGAGCTACTGTAATAAAAACAGCTCAGTACTGGCATAAAAACCAACATGTGGACCAATGGAATTGAATTGAAGACCCTGATATTAACCCGCACACATATGAACATATAATTTTTGACAAAGAAGACAAAAATGTACAATGGAAAAAAGAAAGCATCTTCAACAAATGGTGCTTTTTTTCTTGCTTTGATTCAATTCTCTACACAAAAGCACCTTAGGTAACAAATGTGCTTATTTGGCTCATTCTGCTAGATTACAATCCATCAGTGTCTGTGTTTAGGATAGATATTCAGTCTAGCAACCGAAGGCAAAAATCATGCGCAATCTTTGTTTCCAGGCTTTCTCTCTAACATAGTCATTGTCTTATGCCAAGCTTGCTGTCTTATCTAATGCAGGCCAACTTTCTTAAGGATATTGCACACTCAGTGGAAGGGCTAAAAATGATGGAAAGAAATGCCTCTGGCTGGTTCAACGTGTACCTCAAGTTGTTAGCTGAAAGCCAATCAATGACACACTGAAAAATATATTGATTAGAAGCATATGCAACCTGTCAATCTTGTTGTTCATTCTAAGAGATAACTGTACCAATGCCATTCTCACAATTAGAAGAGATAGAGAACAAAAATACAGAAAAATCAAGGAAAGACACTGAATAGCACTGTATGCTTAGTTATCATAACTGGGTGTCAATGTGTAGAAGGCTGCAAATAAATCCATATCTTCCACCATGCATAAAACTTAAATCCAAGTGGATCAAAGACCTCAACATAAATCCAGTTACTCTGAACCTGATAGAAGAGCAAGTAGGAAGTTCTCTTGAATGCATTGGCACTGGAGATCACCTTCTAAATATAACACCAGTAGCACACACACTGAGAGAAACAATCAATCAATGGGATCTGTTGAAACTGAGAAGCTTTTGTAGAGCAAAGGACATGGTCAACAAGACAAAGCAACAGCCTACAGAATGGGAAAAGATCTTAACCAACCCCACATCTGAAAGAGGGCTGATATCCAGAATATATAAAGAACTCAAGAAAATAGACATCAAAATGCACAACAGTCCAATTAGGAAATGGGCTATAGAACTAAACAGAGAATTCTCAACAGAGGAAATTCAAATGGCTGAAAGACATTTAAGGAATTGCTCAACATCCCTAATTATCCAGGAAATGCAAATCAAAACGACTCTGAGATACCACCTCACACCTGTCAGATTGGCTAAGATCAAAAACACAGACGACTGCTTTTGCTGGAGAGGATGTGGAGTAAGGGGAACTCTCCTCCACTGCTGGTGGGAATGCAAGCTTGTACAGCCACTTTGGAAATCAATATGGCACTTCCTTAGAAAATTGGCAATCACTCTTCCCCAAGACCCAGCTGTAGCACTCTTGGGCATGTACCCAAGGAATACTCAGTCATACCACAAGGGCATTTGCTCAGCTATGTCCATATCACCATTGTTTGTAATAGCCAGAACCTGGAAACAACCTAGATGCCCTTCAACTGAAGAATGGATAAAGAAAATATGGTACATATACACTGTGGAGTACTATTTAGTAGGGAAAAACAATGACATCATGAGGTTTGCAGGCAAATAGATGGATCTAGAAAAAAATCATCCTGAGTGAGGTAGCCCAGACTCAGAAGGAGAAACACGGTATGTCCTCAATCATAGGAGGATACTAGATGTAAAACAAAGATGACTAGACTGCTACACAACTCCAGGGAGGCTACCTAGAAAATGGGACACTAGGAAAGATGCAGAGATCACCCAATAACAGAGAAATGCATGAGATCTACATGAACAACCTGGACGACAGTGGGAGTAATAAAGGGCAAGGTTTGAGGGGAAGAAAGCTTAGGGGCGCTGGTGATCCCAGCTGGATCAAAAACAGAAAGGGATAATAAGGAATAACAGACGATGATAAATGAAGACCACTTATCTATATGGATGTTTTTCATGCATGTGTCAGTGCACAGTACTTACAGAGGCCAGAAGACAGCAGGAGATTTCAGGAACTGTAGTTATAGTAAATGGGTAGCTATCATGTGGGTTCTAGCAAGAGAACCTGAGTTCACTGTCACAAGACCGTGTTCTTAATTACTAAACCAGCTCTCTAGCCCCTTTTTACTTAAGCTTCATTTCCATCAATTGATATTAAAACATACTATATTGCTTCCTCCTTTATTTCTTCATTTATTCCCTTCACAAATCCCTTCTAAATTTTTCCTTCTTAAGTGGGGGTAAATGAGTATGTTTAAATTCATGGAAACAATCTGCTGCATTCATTGTTGTTGATTATACATATATGAATAGTTGGCTGACCTTGTTGTATTGAACAGATAATAGAGAACTCATCCCTAACTTATCCTCTCAAATGAAGGAGAATTCTACTTTATAATCAATATCATGTGTCTGACCCTGACTAGGCTGCCTTGGAGAGGAAGCATAATCAAGAATAGAAAACTACAGGAAGAAAATACCTCAACAATGAGAGCACTGAAGAATATTCTTTCAGAGCTGTCATTTTCCATTCCTAGTACATATAGAAACTGACAACTATCAATAACTTTAAGACTTAGACCATAAAAACTATTTTCCAAGCTGTGTGTGGTAGTGCACTCCTTTAATAATAGCAATCAGTACACAGAGGAAGGAAGATTGCTGTGAGATTCACAGCCTGTGCTACATAGTCTACACACACACACACACACACACACACACACACACACACACACACAGTAAAAGAACAAAACTTAATAAAATAGAAGTATAGGAACATCAAAAATTGTAACAATTCAATATCTATGAAAGTCATTTCAAGTGTCTGCCACTGGTACCCATAGAACCATTTTCAAAAATATGTGTGGCCAAGCATGCAAGCATATGCCATCAATCCCAGCCACTGAGGGAAACTGAATACTTGGTGGTGGGCCTCCACCATACCATGTGACCTGAACTGCCCATCATGAGTGGGGTGTTATAAAATCCACCAAGTCATAAAGTACGAGGTGTATAATATCATTCCATTATCAAATGGAAGTACTATACAAGTGCTTGGGCCCAATCAGGTCTTGAAGAAACAAGAAAGCTATATGAAAAAGTTGCCCAAATACCTATGATTTCTACTTCTGTTACAAGGGCTTCTGCTGTCAAGCATGCACCTCTAGGCTCATGGGTTATTTCCTGTGTTTGGTTGAATAAGTTAGAGAAGACTAGAGTCAGTTGATGGTCTTGTACCTTATGCAGGTACCACCCAGAAGTGGACAGCAGCAGCATTTCAACACCATTTTTGGATAACCCTGAAAGCTAGTGTTGAAGCATGTAGGGGGCACTAAATAGCTTGAGTACACAGCTGCCATGAAAGGTTTAAGGAACCAGGTATTGCTGCCATGACAGGCTTACTGGTAGACAACAAATGGATCCATAAACTGACACCACCCATGGATCCATCCATGGATGGGCCAGCAACTCAGGGAAAATATTTGACATTCCATACATTCCAAACATTACATAAGAATAGATCAAGATTGCCAGATGTCTGTGTGAGGGTGTCTGGCCCCCTAGACCTGGAGCTACTGACAGTTGTGATCTGCCATGGGAGCACTAAGAATTAAATCCAGATCTTCTAGAGAGTAGTCAGTGTACTTTAACTACTGAGCCATCTTCCTAGCACCATCACTCAGTCAGTTAACTACAATCCTAAATGGTGGCTTTAGAACTGGAGACAGAGTTTACTTTCTCCATCCTTTGTGATTGGAGCATTGAAGTTTGTGTTTCCCTTTTAAGTATCAATATAATTAATATTTGAATTTGAATAGATTAAAGAATGAATGCCTACTAGATTGAACAAATAAGTAGCATTCCACTAACTTACAGGAACCTATCAACTTGATCCAAACAAATAACCTAATCTTGCCATGTATCTAAGAGCTCATACAATTTCATAAATTTTTCAACAGAAATAACAGCCAACCCTATGTTTCACTGTTCCCATGTTCTTTAGCTTTACACAATATAAAGGTATTTTCTGCAAATGTTTATGACCTGGTACTGAAGTATTTGCTAAGAGTATTTCAGATGTGTAGAGTATAAATTGAAAATTAGAATTTAAAAGTATATAAATTTAATTGACTGGGAACCCCAGTGTATAAGTCAGGGTTCTCCAGAGTCACAGAACTTATGGAATGAATATCTATCTATCTATCTATCTATCTATCTATCTATCTATCTATCTTTCTCCCTACTGCCTATCTATCCACGTATCATTCTATTGATATCTGTGCATGCATATATATGTATACATATATATGTACATGCCAACACACATATACATGTTCATAAATGAATAAATTGGAATGCCTTACTAGCTGCAGCTCAAAAATTGCAAGGTATAAATGGAAGGTTCATAAGTCTAGTAGCTGCTCAATCCCACGAGGCTTGGTGACTTAGTTTTTTTTTTAATATGTTGTACTCCTAAGGAATTAGGCTTCAATGCCAGTTTAAGAATGGATGTGCTGTCAAGGTGAAGTAAAACAAAGAAAGAATTAATACATATCTTTCCTTTTTTTCTTGTCCTTCCAGCAGAAGGTGTAACACAGATTAAAGGTGTGTCTTCCAGCCTCAAACTCTGGACTAAAGGTATATGTTATCTAGCTTCTGGAACTGGATCAAAGGAACTGTTGTCTTCTTGCCCCAAGGTCCAGATCACAATTGTGCCCTGCATTCCTAGATTATATTTCATTGCAGATATAGTCAATTGAGTTGAGAACCAACAATAGTTATCATATTCCACAGCTTGTCAACTTGACACAATCATATCTCCTCATGTCATGATTAATTTCCAAATGAAAAACAATAACTATGTCATAATTATGCCTAATCATAACATAACTATCCCACATAAAATTGGAAATGCATTATATATTGAGAATAGTAGCAATGACTCTTCTGGACAACTCTAGTATTTCTAACTTACATCTGATAACTGTGAAAGCAATACAGACGCCATCTTAGGGTTGGGCAACCTGCTTAGACCACCTGCTATACTCAGTTCCAGGAAGGACCTCAGGTATGTGCCATGACAATTTAAACAGATACAGGGCAGTTAGTTTCTGTAGACATTCTGTCTGTGATTTATGCCCCTTGAAGGTATCTAGATAATCCTTCTGAGTAACCCAGATAATCCTGATCAGCAAGTTGTGGTTCCCCACCAATAAGTCCAAACCAATGATTTCAAATGTGGTTTCATGCTCAACGTCTAGATCAATGGTTTCAAAAAATTACCAGCCCCATATCACTTCTACCCAATCACAAGTGCCAAACCAGCATGTAATTCCCCAATTTTTTTCCCTAGAAAAACCTCTCTAGCCCTGGGATCACTGCTGCTGCCGCATTTCCCATTATCAGAAGTGTGGTGGGCCAGGTACAAGCCAGATAATAAAAGGACCATTATGAGCTTGCATCAGAAACTGGCTCCTTGGTGGTCTCTAGGTTGCTTTTTGTTTGTTTCTTTGTTTTTGTTGTTTGGTTGGTTTGGTTTTCCTTTTGTGGTTTTGTTGAGACAGGGTTCCTCTATTTAGTTGTGGTACCTGGCCTGGTTCTCACTCTGTAGAACAGGCTGGCCTCAAACTCACTGGGATTTACCTGGATTTGCCTCCCTAGTGCTGGAATCAAAGGCATGCACCACCACCACCTGGCCATGATATTCTGTTAATTGAAGTTGCACTGTATTATAGGTATCCAAAAAGAACATATAATTATCTCTACAAAGGCATTATTATCAAAATACAACACAAGCACTCATTTCAGTTTTAATCCTTATTTCTGCAACTAGGCACATTGCCTTAGATGGTATTTAGAACTATCTTCCTCTACCACTCATTCTGTATTTCTTCCACCCTCTGCAAGCACTATAGCACAACTGGTTCTTTTCATGGAGGAGTGACCTATATCTTCATTCCTGATGTGTCCAGGCCCCTTTGTCATCCTCCCTGGATTAGATTGTTGTAGTTTCTCAATGACTTTAATCACAGGGCACAGTAGCACCAAGAGATGCCCTAAAGGATCTCCTGCACTCCAGACATAATCCTTCTTTCCTTCATTGTGGAGAGACAGTCCAATTTCACTATGGTAAACTGTAAATATCACCCATCCCAATGATGTTATTCCTTTCTTAGTCTGGTATTTTAAGGGCACTTGAAGCCAAAAATGACCAAGGCAAAATCTGAGTTTCCAGCTCAAAGGAAAGTTTGTTGTGCCTCCTGGCAGGAGCACAAGGGCTTCTGAAAAAAACAAACAAAGAAACAAATGAACAAAAAAAATTTTCTAGGCCAGCAAAGTTTAGTGTTGCAGAAATAAGCAGCAAAACTGTCCTAGTCAGTCACTAGTGACAATAGTGAGGGGAACTATCCCCTTTACCAACCCTTGATTCCTGGACACATGGATGGTGGCTATAGGAGAAAATTTACCATATATAGGAAACTGATTCAGAGCATACACTACTTCCTGGAGAACCTTGCAGCAGCCCTCAAGATGCTGACACCTAACAGTCTTCACCCAACTAGTCCATTGATTATTGACAAACAATCAATGACTATTTGCACATTAGACAATGTCTCCTCCCAAACAAACTGTATGAACCTGTGTACAGCCCTCAGTGACAATTTCCCCATCACCAGTATCTTTCAGGCTTGTGCCAGAATGGAGTGGAAATGCTGCAGCTGTCCACTTTTGGGTAGTGCCTGCATGATGTAAAGAACCATCACTAAATCAAGCCTTAGTCTTGTCTTCCTCAGTCAAGAAATTATAGGGAACACACCCCATGAGCCTGGAGGTGCATCCTTGGCAGCAGAAAGCATTGTAACAAGAGTAGAAATCAAACACATTTGGTCAACTTATTGATGTAGGTTGCCTGTGCCTCTAAAACCAGCTTGGGCTCAAGTCCTTATATACCACTTCCATTTGATAACTGATGGGTGGCTAGGGATTTAGCTCAGTGGTGGAGCACTTGCCTAGCAAGTGCAAGGGCCTGGGTTCAGTCCTCAGCTCTGAAAAAGTAAAACAAATACTCAAACAACAAAAAGATAACTGTTGGAGGCAGGCAGGTTTTTAGTGATGCTGTATTGCTCTTTATGCTTGGTGGGGGCCCATGGGAAGGTTCTTCTTCATCATGATCCCTCAGAAGACACTGCAATTTACATGCCCTGCCCCCACACCCATCAGCCCAAGACCGCAGCCACTTTCTGTGACTTAGAGACCAGCCCCCAGCTCCCATCAATCCTCGAGCTCCCATCTGGACATGAAAAAGCAATGAAACAGATGAGGGAAACAGTCCAAGGTCTGAATTTCCAAGGAAATTAGAATAAATGAAGAAGTCATGAACACAGGGAATGCTGGAAATAGAAAATCTGAGTAAATGAACAGGTAATACAGATGCAAGATTAAACAAAAGAATACAAGAGATATAAAAGAGGATCTCTGGTGTAGAGGATACAATAGAGGAAATGGATTCTTCAGTCAAAGAAAATACCAATGACAAAAAAAGTATATCAAAAAATGTCCAAAAAAAAAAAAATGGGGACAACATGAAAACACCAAACCGACAAATAATAGGGATAGAGAAAGGAGAACAATACCACTCAAAGGCACAGAAAATATATTCAACAAGATCATAAAAGAAAACTTTCCCAACTTAAAAAAGGATATGCCTATGTAGATACAAAAAGCCTATAGAACACCAAACAGACTAGACCCACCCAAAAAAATCCCTCTTGCCACATAATAATTAAACAACTAAACGTTCAGAATAAAGAAAGAATATTAAGAGCAACAAAGGAAAAAGGCCATGTGACTTATAAAAGCAAATGTAGTTGGAGAGCTTCTCTCCCAGGTTCCACCAAGCCCCCGTGGTCCCACAACCCACACATAAAATAATCATACAGATAGTTATATTATTTAAACTGTTTGGCCATTTGCTAAGGCCTACCATTGTCTAGCTCTTACTCTTATATTTAGCCCATTTCTATACTTTGCCACATGGCTTGTGGCTTACCGGTGTCTTTACATGTTGTTTCTCCCAGCAGCAGCTGGCAGTGTCTCCTCCCAGCCTTCCTGTTGCCAGCCTTCTCCTCTTCCTTGTCCCACTTACCGAATCTTTCCTGCCTGGCTACTACCCAATCAGCATTTTATTTATACAGAGTGATATCCACAGCAAGCAAACCCATATGAATAACACCAGATTTCTCAATGGATACTTTGAAAGCCAGAAGGACCTGGACAGATATAATGCAGACACAAAGAGACCATGGATTCCAGCCTAGGTGATATACCCAGAAAAACTTTCAGTCATCATAGATGGAGTGAACAAGACATTCCAAGACAAAGCCAGATTTAAACAATACTTATCCACAAACCTAGCCCTACAGAAAGCATTAGAAGGAGCATTCCAACCTAAGGAAGTCAGATACACCCTCCAAAACACAGGCAATAGGTAACACCACAGCAGTAAACCCCCAAAGAAGAGAAGTACACACACACTACCACCAAAAAATAACAGGAAGTAACAATCATTGGTCATTTATACCCTCAATACCAATGGATTTAATTCAACTATAAACCCCAATCTGCTGAACAGGATTATCTGGACTGCTCAACAAAATGATCTAGATATCTCCAAGGGTCATTAACTGCAGACAGAATATACCAAGCAGGAATAATACAGGAACTATGAACCCAAAGCCAAATCTGGCAAGGTAGACAGACACTGAGCCATGTAAGAAGATTTCAGGTGAAGGAGAAAACATGGCCAGTACACATACTAACTTAGAAGGTTTAGGTGGATCTAATGAGATGCTCTCCCTTGACCAAATACTACCAGGAACTAGTGTCTGATGAAGGTGAGAATTGATTTTTCCCAAGGATGATTCTCCTAGTTGATTTTCCAAGCTAGAAGTCTATATGTGAGCTTTAGGAAAAACATACTGGTCATCACTGTTCTGTGTCAAGTCTTGGTCAATTCTTATCCCATTTCTCTTTCAGGAATTGTCTTGAGCCCCATGACCATGACTGTAACAATGCCTCAAAGCACTGGTGTGATTGTGGGCTGTAGCTGATCTGAGCATCTTCAGCCTGTCTGACACTGGGGCCTCCATCTAAGCTGGGTGTATTTCATTTTGCTTGCTATCTGTCTCCTCAGGGAGATGGAAGCAATGCGAGGTTTGATTTGTTGTATACTGCTTATCTTCAATGCTGGCACAGGGCCCATTGTACAGTAAGCACTGTTGGGGGTGTTATGAATGTGTTCCTCTGATTGACTGATAAATACCATGCTTATTGGCCAGTAGCCAGGTAGGAAGTATATTATAGGCAGAATAAGCAGAGAATTCTGGGAAGAGGAAGGCTGAGTCAGGAGTCGCCAGTCAGAGACAGAGGAAGCATGATGTGTGAAGTACCAGTAAGCCACACATCACATGGCAACTTATAGATTGATAGAAATGTGTTAATTTAAGATATAAGAACTGGATAGAAAGAAGCCTGAGTCATTAGGCCAAACAGTTAAATAATATAAGCATCTGTGCATTTATTTGGATCTGAGTGGCTGTGGGCCCAGGCGGGAATACAGATAACACCAGCAAGGAAGCACTTTAAACATGCAAGCCAGAAGTAGGGCATGGTGGACCTTGTGTTTGATCTCATCACACAGAATGCAAAGGCAGGGAGATGTCTATGAGTTTGAGGACTGGGTGGTTTACTGAATGACTCCAAGACAGCCAGAGCCTCATATTAAGACCCTATCTCCTAAAGCAAGCAAACAAACAAAAAAAAAGTGGATTGGAGAGTTGGATCAGCAGTTAAGAGCAACTGCTCATTGTAGAGAATGAGGGTTCAATTCCCAGCAACCATACAGAGGTTCAAACATACTCTTCCAGCCTATTCAGTCACCAGGAACACATGTGGTGCTCAAACATACATGCAGGAAAAACACTCAAAAACATAAAAAAACAAAATAAGAATTAAAAATGGATAAAACAAAATATTTAAAATAATATACAAATGCAAGTCAGGGGGTTATGAAATGACTCAGCAAGTAAAGACTAGTTGTACAAACCTGGAGATCTAAGTTCAATCCCCAGAATTTTCTTAAATGTGGACCAAAAAGAAAAATGAGACCAAATAAAGTAGTCTTTAGACTTCTACATGTGCTCATATGCAAAGTAATAATTTGTAAAAATAAAAAAGAGGAAAGAAATTTTCAAAAAAGATAGCCAAAGAACAGTCACATCAGTTAGGTTGGAGATATGGCTCTGTGATGGAGCACAGGGAAGGGTCTATTTCCATTCTTAGCACCTAAAATAAACACACTAAGTATGTAGATGGAGTGAATTCAAGCTCCAAGTTCCCCTGAATTTAGCATGAAGGAGTAAGGGTCCTGGAGCCCAGCAGACCTGCCTGGAATCCCTGATTCCAATGACGTTGTCACTCATCTGACCTGGAGCCTGGCTCAGGTGGCCACTTTGCTGCACAATCCCCCTTTTCAAGGACTACACAAGCTGGAGTCTATTGTCCTTGAACTTTTTCACAAGGGTCCATTTCAGTTTTGCCAGACTGGGTGCTTCATAGAGCTAGATCCAGGACAATAAGTAATTACTCTTCCTCAGTTCCTCCCCCCCCCATATCTGCCTGCAAGCCTTGGTCCCATGCCTAACTTCAACACCAAAAACAGAGCCAAATACTTCTAGAATAGACCACTATGGGTATTTTTTAGGGGTCTCCAAATAATCACTTAAGTATCACCATGCCTTGGAGAGTGACCATGGAGATTGGAGCAGAAAATGTCCCCATGGAGCAATTACTTACAGGGGTCTGCATCCTCCTTGACAAGTGATTTCACCATGGTCTTTTGAGTGATTTTTAAAAGCTATGGTGAGTATGAGGATGCATAAGAACACACACATGAAGCTCAAACAACTGTTTTGGGAAGGTTTGTTCTCTCTGCCAAGTGGGTGCCAGGAAAGAAACTTAGGTATGGAGGCTTGGCAGCAAATACCTTTACCTGCTTAGCCATCTCACCATCGGATCACCTCAGTCATGGAATTTTATAAGGTTTGCATCAGTATTGATGTTCTCTGAGTATATCTCTGTGCTTTATTAGTAAATGTAGATCCTTTCCACTACCCAAAAAATGATTGCCTTAGTATAAGTCCCTCTTCAACAAATGGAGACCGTGGAAGAAGCTGTGAAGGTTGGTGTCTATGTGGGAGCTCCACCTCCATTCCAGTCAACCTGGCATCCCTATACCCAGAGTCTGGAATATTCTGGTGGAAGATCCACCTCAACTCCCCTCCCCCATCTCTTTCCCCAAACCTGCCACTTCACAGTTCACCAAACAGCTCCTCCCCCAGAGACGCTCAAGACCCCTCTACAGGGTATAT